>NW_027186492.1:21363757-21546863 GCF_028583685.1 Petaurus breviceps papuanus
ATATATATATATATATATATATATATATATATATATATATATATATATATATATATATATGTAATTTCTTTCCTTCCCAAGGAAAAGGGATTACTATTGCTAACCTATTCCCCCAATGTAATGGTAATGGTAATTTGAAGATCTTCCCTGTCCCCTAATAGGTTGAATGTAATCATATGGAGCCTGTTGTGGGAGGAGATTGCTGAAGGGAGGAGCAGAGCTCACAGGAAGCTGGGAGTTAGAGTAGCTAGACAGAGGGAGGAAAGGATGCAGGCAAGCAGACAACTAGGCTTGTGAGTGTTTGTTTGTGGGTGGGCTAAAGATGGTGTGACTCCCTGATGTGTTAGGGTGTATTAACTTCTTTGTTTCTATAATGTATTTGACATTCTGGTGTTGCCATTTGGTTTTCTAGGGCCTAAATAGGTGTTTTGCTTCTGTCTTCTATATGGAGAATCTGTTATATTTTGCAATTCAGAACTGTGCCAGCATATTCATAGTCACCATCAGTGCTATGAATATTGTGTTGGTACTACACCAACTAGTTTTTAGTCACTTAGAACAGGGATCATATTTTCCATTTATTTTGCATGTTTTTCCCCTCAGACTTAATATATACCATTCTTCACAAAGTAGTATTTTATTACTTATTATTAATTTACTGACTGATAAAAGGAACTCTAAGAGGTTATATGACATAATGAAAATGCAGCCACAAAGTGAGAAAGACCTGATTTTAAGTTCTACCTCTGATTTTTCTAGCTATGTGACCATGCACATCTCTCTCAGTTGAAGAGGAGTTGCTCAACTGAATAATCTGTGGAAGTTTCCACACTGGGAAATCCCAATACCTTAGAAATCACAGGTAAAAAAAAAACACACACACAACCTTTGATGCAATCTTTTGCATAGTTTGTAAGTAAAACCATGGCTATTTGAACAAATAACATTCAAAAATTACTCAATCTGGAAAATTTTTTCTCTTGTAATAGTGAAGTATATATATATATATATATAATTGATAAATTTTTCTTCTTGTTTCCCCATATATCCCTCCTCCATACAGACATCCAGATAACAAAGAATAAAGAAAAGGGAGGGAAAGTATAGCATTCAGCATTTCACACCTCATCTATGCAAAAAAAAGGCCACATCCTGACATCTCTTCTTTGGGACCAGGCTTGAGAATAATAATGTAACAGTATTCATTTTTTCTTCTTTACTTTTTGTAATGATTGTATGTATTGCTTTCCTGGTACTGCTTACTTTGATTTCTCCCCAAGCTCATATAACTCCTCTCATACATCTCTGCATCCTTGATATTCTTTTTTTTATTAGTATAATAGTATTACATTATATTCTTAATGTCCATGTGTTAGCCACACCCATAATATAACACAACATATTCCCCCTCAAGCTGGACTTGTAGATGCTTTCCATTGTTTGGGTTGCCTCACTCATTCCAGTTTGGACTTGTTCTCACACCAATAGGTCTACTACATTCACAGAAACAGACAGCCACTGCCATACTATTATACTCAAATTCTTTAACTTCCTTAGGGAAAACCTTGTTAAGTAATAACACCATTTCCCTTCCTCACCACTTTAGCTCTTAAATTCCTATTGATACATATCTATTTATTCAACCAGAAACTCACAATGATATTTTCACCCCTTATTGTTGCTGTTGTATTGTTTCAGTTGTGCCTGCCTCTTAATGACCCCATTTAGGGTTTTCTTGGCAAAGATACTGGAGTAGTTTGTCATTTCCTTTTACAGCTCATTTTATAGATAAAGAAACTGAGGTCAACTGAGGGTTGAGTGACTTGCCTGGGGTTGCATAGCCACTAAGTGTCAGAGGCTAGATTTAAACTCAAGAAGATGAGTCTTCCTTATTCCAGGACCAGCATTCTATCTACTATGCTACCTTACAAGTAACCATTATCAAATAAGGCAAAAGAAATAAAAATCATATCCCAGATGTTCATATATCAAAGAAAATATCAAAATAATAAAATATAGCACAATTTACATGTAAATTTGGGCCACACACTTCCCCCAATGTAAGCAAAATCTGTGGGGAAAACTGGGCACAAAATTATAAGAACCTGGCAGGAAGCACATAGAAGAGGAAAACTTGTTATCTTTGGGTTACTCATAACTTTGCACTACAGATTTTAGTGTTTTTGCTCCATCCAGGACCATCTAAAGCACAAGAATATTTCTCTGCCCACTGGTTGTCTATTAATCTGTACCTTTTTTCAACTGGGTAAATCTTCTTTCTTCTACACTTGAACTAAGAATTGACAACTTCTTTTCATTTTTAGTTACCCTAAAAAAACTTAGAAATTGTTACCTCTTGATGAAAATTGGAGAACTTGAAAGTAACATTAGACTAGCAATCTTTGAGCTATACAGACCACAGAAAGAGTTATTCTCATGCCTCAATATATATTGTCCAATCAGAAAAGAGTTCTTAGCAATGCAGTTCAGAATGATTCTTTGAGTAAGTCAAACAAACCTAATAAGTTCACCAGGATACAATATAGCTGCAAAACCTGTCTTTCTATGTTGTTCCTTCTTAAACTAGAGATGGCAGTAGAGACCAATGGGAAATTTTGAGAAGCTTCAATTTTTCCTCAAAGTTAGATGGAACCAAAATTCAATAGCTGTCACTGAAGCTCTTGGTCAATGAAACTAATTCTATCTCCCAACAATCAGGAATCATTTAGTTGGAGCTTTCTGTAAGTTTATTGTTTCAAGCTGTCACCACTCCAATGACACAGCTTTTCTCCTTTCTGATGTGCCTTGAATTTTGACAACAGATTCTTCTTATCATTGGTCCTTCTTTTTTAGGTTCCTAACTCACTTTTCCTCTTTGTTCATTGACTTCTATGAGAGTTTTCTGGTGCTCTGGTGACTCAACTTTCATTTAAAAAGTATCAACTCACAATTATTCCCCATGAAAGCAGCAGTTCCTTTTTAAATCATTCCTCATGTTTCAACAATAATATTTATCACTTCAGAACTTTTACCCTTTTTAGTTATAAAAGAGCTATATACAAGTAAGCAGAGGGACCAGCTCTTCAGAATAATCATCCCACACAAATTGTGGCTGTAATCTTTTTCTTTATACTCATATTTTGATAAATGAAAATACTTTCTTGTTAGACCATCAATAGTATAAAGACTTATCCTTTATCTTTTATAAGATGATTTGTCTTTATATTTATGTCACAGTTAATTTTTATGTCCCAGACTGCTCAAATACCATTTGAAAACTGTGCTCCCTTGTACACATATTTTATTAAAATAAAGTTCATCTCACACCCCTCTTAGGAATCAAAATGTTCATGTATAACAGAGCCAGCTCAAATGAGCTCTCAGAGTCAAATGAAAAATTTTCAGTGTGAGTATTTACACCTTGAAAATTGGCAAATGCCACAAATCAGGGATTGATTTATTGTCTTGTTGATTGTCTAACAAACACTATCACTTTCAAGAATGTGATAGAGAAAATTTTAACAATTCAAGTTAAATTTAAAGTGTCATGTATATCCACCTCAGAGCCAATTATTAAACATTCACCAACACATGTTTTATCATTTGATTTGACTCTATTTAACTTTTTTTGTCCCTTTTAGCATTAAAATGTTTCATTTGATGGAGTAGCACCTTAAAGAGTCAATATACCCTAGACATACATGTACCATGATTTATTTGTCTATTCCCCAGTAGATTAAGATCTACTTTGTTTTGAATGATCACAAATCCATCTTTGATAACAGAAAAAAGGTGCAAATATAATTTTGGATGTCCTTTCTTTCTACTTCTGACTTCCTTGAGATATATGTCCAGCAGTGGGATTTCTCAACTGAAAAAAAAAGTGGACGTTTTAGGCACTCTCTAGTATAGTTCCAAATTGCTTTCCAGAATAGCCACCCTTGGACAAAGAGAAAAAAAAGCTACGAAAAGAAAGATATTTTTCAGAAAATAGAGAGGAGGCGAAGTGTTCTACCCATAGGAGTAGCCAGAAGCATATATCTTAGAAGCAAATATTGGCCAGAAGAGTATATCTTGAAAACAAATACTACATAAGCACATGCACACAGACAAAAAGGATAGGGAACTTAATATTCACAAACACACATACTATATTTAAAAGGAAAAAAAGTTTCCATGTACTTAGTAGATTTAATGGAAAAGTAGCAATATACATAAATGAAAACTAAAAAAAAATAAAACTGTCAGTTGGCCTTCTGTGGTCTGCAGCTATCTTTTTTCAATGGTTGCCTGACAAATGACAGTATATATTTGAATTTAATGGCAGCTCTAAGCACTATAGAGGCAGGCCCAAGATCCCATGCATACGTACTCAATAACAGAACAGGTTTCCCTCTGATTCTCTGTGGTAATTGTACATAAAAACATAAATATGGATCCTCATGTAGCAAGAATAAAAGATGATCAATGGACAAGACGTATTTCATGTAATGTCAAAAAATCTATAGAAAGGTCCATAAGGGACCCCTAGGGCAAATTCATGGAAGGATACCTACAAGAAAAATATAGTATGGGCAGCCATAGATGTGTTGCATTCTACATAGTTTGGGGGAGTATCTATATTAATGAGATCACAAATCCATCAAATTACTAAAATATATTTATTGGGGCTAAATTTTCATCTATGGGGGAAAAACACTTAGTGAAGGGACAAAAAGTGAAGTATCATTCTTTGAGAGCTAATTCCAACTGCCTGGCAAGATACCAGTTCTTTAAGGGAGCTGATATTCATTTCAGAGCAAATAAGCATTCAATTGTCAGAAGTGATGAAATAGGCAAGAATGCTGGCCATCTTTCTGCTGATTTCTCCTTGAAGACCCACTGGGAGCTCAGTAGATCTCCAATCTTCTCACATATCCCTAACTTAGGATACTGGAAGTTTAAAAGCCAATTGTACTAAGGACCCAAAAGGGCATTATCATTTGCTTGGTGAAAAGAGCCTACTGCCTTTATCTCTTCTAGGATATGAAATTGACTTTTACTGGTTACTCATTCAACCCTGAATTGAATTTTGACAGGCGCTGCTGTGTATTACATTGCTACCAGTAGGATCAGGAGCATACACTCCTTATTAAATCTGTAACAGAGATCAATAAAGACTGTCATTTTCTGCCATAGGAATGAACTGTGAATTAAAGAAGCATTAATTCAGCCAGCTTAAGTAGATGAGGCTAATACCACTTTTATTTCAGCTGTAGTTACTAGGCAAATAAATCATATTACCATGCAAAGTTCTGTGGTATTTAAAAAAAAACAAACCCTGATTCCAAATGATAACTAGAAAAAATGTCAAATTCAAGATTTTATGAATTTTTTACTGCCCACTGCAATACTTTAAATGCATAGCACATCTTAAGAGATGGAATTTATTTTCAGAAAGGAAATAAAGCTGCATACTTTTACATGGTTTCTTGCTATCATGTTATGCCTGTGCAGACAGTTTGGATTGGAAAAAATGAGGTAGTTATCTGGAAAACTAGCTCAGTTCAGCACCTGACATGCATAGTAGGCATTCAACAAATTGCTGAATGGTTGCTAAACATATGGTTGAATAATGGCTAAATGAGTTAATGAAGGAATTTACTCCTTTTCCAGTAAAGAAAACAAATGCCTGAATAGATGAAGAATGAAAAGCTGAAATGAATCCTTAGGCAAATCAAATGGTAACTCCTTAATTTGGCTATTTTTCAAGATTAGATTTTCAGTACACAACTCTACGTCACAGCAAAATAAGAGGGTGATATGGATTGATCACAATGCCCCCAATGGTACTCCTACGCATTCTTTCCCAGAAGAACCATGCCAATTCTGAGACAAAGAAATTTCTTGTTTTAAGGTGTCCCTGGGTATTCAAAAGACAAAATGTCAAGGTCAATGGAGCTCAATGCTTTAATTGCAGCATTTTAACACTCCAGCTATTTGAATTCTGCTGATAACACTATATAGCAGCTCCCTGAACTCACAAAGGCTGACCGCCTTCTCAGTCTTCTTATAGCTTCTCATTATACCACTAATTACACCCCTGTGATGCACAATTCATTGCACCCTTTAAGTATGTGCATTTCTTTAGCCACCTCACTGTTACTTCCATAGATGCATCTAATTGTATCCTTTCACTTATATGTGCTTATATGTCTCTCTTCCCATATATGATACTTACTCCACCTTGGCCTCCACCTCTCATTACGCCCTTTAATGCATCTCAATATACCCTGCCATTTCACATCTCACTTGTTTTTCAACATAGGTACCTGTCATTATTCCTTCCCAAGCATATGTTTGTTTGTGTCTTGCAGACTTTTGTTTGATGTTTCTGCAGTGCTCCCACACATTCTGTCTCATCAAAATTATTAGAACAGTCTAACAATCACCAGCCTCTATATAATTCTGATTGTCTCTCATGCTTAACTATAATCAGTAGGCCTGAGACTACAAGTGAAGACTCTTGACCCCAATCTGTTGTGGAGTGTTTGCCCTTCACCCAAATATTGGTTTCCTGACTGGCAATTTCTTTACACTGCCATGGGTGTGGCCTCCACACCTCAACCTCCATAAGACCTAGTTTCTGAATCCTTAATGGCTGCTAATAGTCATTAGTGGTCTTAAATGGCCAAGTAATCACTATACAAAACTTTGAATCTAGCCCATACTTCTTAATCTTACCACCTCTCATCTATGAACCCAGTGACTTCAAGTTGATCCCATCACCTAGCTTAGCTGTGCTGTATTCCATTTCCTCAGGCCCTTTATCTCTACCAAGAAACTAATAAATTAATCCATGTTAATATGTTCACCTATGACTGCCAATGCATTTTTTTTTACTCTTTGCAGGTAAGAGATTTACTTTTTAGTAGGAGCTTTCTGAAGATCAGTTAAAAACCAAAAGACTACATGTAATATGGAGAATTTTGAATTTAGTTATAGTATAAGGTGATTATTGTAGAGGAAATAATGTCATGCTAGGTATAGAACCAGCCTCAAACTAGGAGGCTTATGTCTCCTCCTTGCCCCATTCTACCTCCCACCATATACACTGACTATGAGATCCCAGGCAAGTTATGGAAATTCTTTTTTTTTTTCTTTTTGGAAGGGGGAAGGCAGGGCAATTGGGGTCAAGTGAGTTGCCCAAGGTCACACAGCTAGTAAATGTTAAGTGTCTGAGGTCAGATTTGGACTCGGGTCCTCTTGACTCCAGGGCCGGTGCTCTATTCACTGCACCACCCATCCAACCCTAGGCCATTCTTTAAGACTGTAAATTTTAGGGTGGCTAGGTGGCACAGTGAATAAAGCACCAGCCCCCGAGTCAGAAGGACTCGAGTTCAGTTCTGGCCTCAGACACTTAACACCCACACAAAAAAACTAGCAGTATAACCTTGGGCAACTTAACCCCAATTGCCCTCCATAAAAGACAAAAAAAAGACTGTAAATAGTAGGAAGCATGCTAACCTATATTAGTAGAGGAAGTTTCCTCTCCTGGAAGTGAAATCATAGGTCAAGTCCCTAACCCTTATCCAATTTTATTCCAATGGGGGAATCATTTACATGTCCCTCAAATCTTACTACTTAACTCACCCCAGAAGAATAGCTGTGGATCACAGTGCATGAGGGTCCAATCTATGGAAAACATCCAAGGTATTTGTCTTTATTTCCAAATCCATATGAGGAAATTAGAAGAGATAGCTGAGTGATTGTGCACATATAAAATTCAATGTCCATTTAATCATGACTCCACAATGAAATGTATCTTTTGATCTTTAACAAATTAATTTAATATTGTATCAGAAATAAGATAGATTGGTGATTTTGCTGTCCAAGGATAATCAATTTCTCATTATTTTTACTTCTATCAAAATGCCTTGGATTTTTTTTGCAAGAAGTAACATTGTGTAATAGGATCATAGATACAGAGCTGGAAATGGTTTTTGTTTCTTTTTGAGTTTTTTGAACCATTTAAACCATTTATTGAAACCTCAAATTCATCTGTAATCGTACGGAAAACAACAACAATAATCAAGTCCAAGTAAGGGGTCCAAAGAGAGAACTGAGGAAAAGAGACATGAGGGAGAGCAGCCAATAAAGAGTTGAGTATATAGGTAGGGAGTACTGAAGAAAGATGTCTGCAGGACAGTGGATAAAGGTTAAGAAACTTAACTCTACAAAGGGAAGGCTCTCTCTTTAGCACATCCTTCTCCAAAATGCCCTCGCCTCTCCCTGGTCTAATCATCAAGCCCTAGGAATTTACCATAAATGTCTATTTGTCTCTTACTTGCCTTCCCATCTTAAGAAATAAGAAAAATCATTATCACTTCTAGAAGAGCCCCAGAAAGATGAGTCATCTATCCCCACCCTTGATCTTTTTTATGTGACATAGCATATGTCATCAGGATGAAACCTTCCCAAGTGACACTATAAAACCAATTCTGTGGCAACTAGCCATTGAATCATAGTTATGGGCCACAAAGACAGATAGCATACTCTCCATCCATCTACAACAACAAACCCATTTACCTTTCCTTTTGGAAGAAAGAGAACAAAAGATTCAGAAAGACAGAGAAAATCTAAAAACTTCTTTTAAACTGCCTCTTTCCAATTGCCTAGGTCTAATTGCTTTTGAATAAAACTTTGTCCTGTAAATTCCCAGAGGAAACCTTCAATACACTCTCAGAATTTCTAACACTCCTCAGAAGATAAAAGTTTTCTGGACCAGCTCCATAGCACCAGAAAGGAGGCATTGTTGTAGTTGAGGGAGGGCAGGGGCTATGGGACTCCAGCACCAGAGAGGGGCTAGAACAGGTAGATACCAGGGGCTGAGAGGCCTTGCATTTGCATGGCTCATATGCTGGTAGGCATGGTGGGTTGGGAAGTCTATCTGGAGCTGCCTACAAAGAGGGCAGCACTGGGAAGAAATAGTACCTGATAAAAATTGTGGAGGCCCTGGAGGAGTGAATGAAGCCAACAGGCTCTTGCCCAGTTAATCCAGTTCTCATTGCCCCTACTAGATTGTGGGAAATGTTACCAGAATAGGGAAGAACTGTAGAAGAGAAGTTGAAGACAGACATCAGGGCTCCAATGGGCATTTAAAAGCTGAACTACCAAGACCAAGAGGACCTGGTGGAAGAGTGCCATGCACCTACAAAATCTGGTTCAAGATAGTCCCAGAGACCATAACCACAACCACAATGTTCATATTGTAAACCAAGGCTAACAGGCCAGGCCACCTTGGTCAGACACTGGTACAGTGAGCCCAAAACCAACTGCCAGGTTCATTGCTTTAATAACACATAGGTGTGTGTGTGTGTGTGTGTGTGTGTGTGTGTGTGTGTGTGTGTGTGTGAGAGAGAGAGAGAGAGAGAGACAGAGAGAGAGACAGAGACAGACAGAGACAGAGACAGAGACAGAGAGAGAATGTGTGTGAGTGTGTGTATGTGTATGGCAGTTAACAAAATTTATTAAGCACTTATGTGCCAGACATGGTGCTGGGCTTTGGGGATATATGTAAAAACAATTTTTAAGATTCAGTTGTGGTTTTTTTTTTTATTTTGAGTTCCAAATTCTCTCTCTTCCTCCATCCCCACAGACTTTATTGAGAAGGCAAGCAATTTAATATAGGTTATATATGTCTAGTCATGCAAAACATATTTCCATATTAGTTATGTTATGAAAAGAAACATAGACCAAAAAAAAATTCAAGAAAAATAAAGCTAAAAAAGTATGCTTTGACCTGTATTCAGACACCATCACTTCTTTCCCTAGAGATGGAAAGCATTTTTCATCATAAGTTCTTCAGAATTGTCTTGGATCATTATATTGCTAAGAATAGCTAAGTCATTCACAGCTGATCATCTTACAATATTGCTGTTACTTTGTACACAATACATGTCGCTTTGCATCAACTTCTGTAAGTCTTTCCAGGTTTTTCTGAGAGTACCCTGCTTCTCATTTCTTATAGCACAATAATATTCAATCACATTCACATACTTAAAATTTGTTCAGCCATTCCCCAATTGATGGGCATCCCTTCCATTTCTAGTTCTCTGCCACCAAAAAAGAGCTGCTATAAATATTTTTTGTAAAGATAGATCCTTTTCCTCTTTTTGTAATCTCTTTTTGAATACAGATTTAAATAGTGATATTATTAGGTCAAATGGCTTTATCCTAAAGAGTCATAGTTCCAAATTACTCTACAAAATGGTTGAATCAGGTCACTAACAATGCATTAATGTCTCATTTTTCCCATATCACCTCCAACATTTGTCATTTTTCCTTTTCTGTCCCATTAGCCAATTTAATAATAGACACGAGGTAGTATCTCAGAATTGTTTTAATTTGCATTTCTCCAATTAATAGTGATTTCGAGCATTTATTTTTTCATATGGCTATAGATAGCTTTGATTCCTGCATCTGAAAACTTCACAACTTTTGATCACTTTTCATTTGGGGAATGGCCCTTATTTTACAAATTTGACTCCGTTCTATATATGTTTGAGAAATGAGGCCTTTATCAGAGATGTCCAATTCTTCACCAACACATTTGGGTTTTCTTGGCAAAGGTGCTGGAAAGTTTTCCCATTTCCTTGTCCAGCTCATTTAACAGATAAGGAAACTGAGGCGAACAAGGTTAAGTGACTTAGACTCACCCAGCTAGTAAGTGTTTGAGGCCAGATTTGAATTCATTAAGGTGAATCTTCCTGACTATACTACACTACACTCTATCTCCTGCAGCTCCTAGCTGCCTCTGACACATCATAGGCACTTAATAAATATTTATTCTCTACCCCTTTTCTCTCTTCCTTTTCTAGTAGATTGACCATAGCTGCCCTCAGAGGTTCAGGACTCCTGATATTGACAATGGCAGTCAAAGAAGCAGAAAGAAATCTGTGAAGAATCAGATAACCTGAATTTCCCCCTCATAACAGTGCAAATAGCGAACTGTGTACATTTTGGCAGGTGTCCATTCCTTACTTCCACAAACTGCAGGGTTGTACTAGAAAACCTCTTAGATTCCTTCAAATTCTAACGCTCTCTTCTATCTATAAGTAATCTCATGTACACTTATCCTTTCCATAACCCGACTTACCCCCTCATGGTTTCTATATATCATGGATTGGCATAAGAAATTAAATGGAAATTTGGGGGGAGTTTTGGTTAGTTCACAACACTGTAATGGGAAGGGAAACTCTTTGTGTGTAAGGATTGTTTTAATCTTTGCACTTGTATCCCCAGTGCCTAGCACAGTATCTGACACCTAATTGGTTGGTTGCTGCCCTTTATTCTTGAAGAGGACCAAAATGATATCACTCTGTTAGAGTCAAGTTCCAGCGTCTGACTGGGACTGATCATACTAATAGGAACTCAGAAGGCTCTATCACAGGTCAGGCACAAATAGTCCATATCAATATTTAGGGTGGAGATGTCTCTAAATTGATGCATCTCACATTTCTTTTGAGCTACTGCAATTCTTCTTTGCTCATAGAGCACAGTGCCTTCTTTGAAGTGACCATGTGGTGCTGGGTAGTCCTTTGCCTGGGTTTCCTATATCTGGCACATAATAGTGCTTAAAGAAGGACTAATAGTTAGGAATACCTTTAAGAACCAAGCTATGTCAGTTGGCAGAGTGCATTTTTAATTTATAAGGCAAAGAATGTAAACAGGATGAACATTTTTATTTCAAAGTAAAATCATGATAAAAAAATTATCAGTTGATTGCTTTATCCTTCTAGTGTTAATGAATTACTTGATTGAAAGACTCTTTATAAACATGGCTCACAGAACTCACCATCCAGGTCACTGACCACAACAATTTGAGCATTAATTTAGAGACCTTCTATTTAGAGGTTTTCAAAGGGCTGTCATATAGAAACTGTCATAGAGAGAGATCAGATTTGTTCTGTTTCACCCCAGAAAGCAACTAGAAGCAATGGGTGGAAATTGCAAATGGTAAACTTAGGATAACTATCAGGAAAATCTTCCTAAAGTTAGGGTAACAATAGAGAGGGGTCTATTATAATATATTATAATACGTGTGGGGAGGAGGGTGGTGTTATGTGTGGTTCAAAAGGAGTCAGAACAGACATCTCTAATCTTTTCTCTTCCCATTCTTCTCCACAAAAATACTTTCATTCCTTCCAAGAGGAAAAGCAGGAGGCTGGGACCAGAAGATATTCTGTTCTCTCCTCAGAGAGAGGGGTACCAGGCTAGGAATATATTTATCTACTCCCTTCAATGTTGTTAATCTGAAGGATATGATAAGCATCCATCTAAATTTTGTTCATTTTATCATTTGGGGGAGGAGGGGAGATGCCACACTAAATATCTTAGGCTTATCCCCTTCTCCAACTAGTAATATCAACTCCACAACAAAAATATATAACAAATAGCAAAGAAACCCATTTATCCAAATCACAGAAAAACAGACTTCAGAGAAAGTACACATAGGAGAATATATACCAGGCAATACAAAATATAGAAGCTTTCCCATTGGGAGCAAGATAACTCAGCTCAACTAAGAGAAACTGCTCTGTATCTCATCCAAGGGGAAATGATCCCAAAGTCTCTAGAGTAGCAATCTAGAAATGCAGTATGGAATAGGGACTTCCTGCTCCTTTGATATCTTCCCAGAGTCTTTCCCTTCAGCAACCTAAGCAGGGTTGGCCTTTTCCATTTTTTTCTCTCAAAGTTGGAAGTTGACTCAATACTGTCCTAGTAGATAATGCCAAACAGGGACTCAAAGGGAACTGGCAAAAGCTTTACACTGTCTCACCTCACACCAACTCCAGGACTTTATCTCCAGTAATAAGGAGAAAGTCCCATACAATGGGCTTTGGTACAGGGCTTACATGAGAGCTACTTAAAAGTAGAATGGGCTGCTTCAAGAGAAAATGCATTTCCATTCCTTGGAGGTCTTCAAGCAGATGGTAGACAACTTCATATTGTATATGCTATATTGAGGATCCTTTCTTGTGTGTGAATGAACTAGGAGACCACCAAAATCCCTTCTGACTCAAATTCTGTGATCAATAAGGTATAAAGTCACAAAAAAAGAAAGACAAATCAAATGGAAGGAGTATCTCAGGAATATCTGAGTAGCATACCAAATTTGGCAAATGTCTATTCACTTGTTAAAAAATTAATGGGAAATAGATTTAAAAAAGCACAAAATGCAAGCAGGAAATTGAAGGGACACCTCATTTATATGATCAATTATCCAATTAATTTAGGCTATGCATGCACAAAACTAAAACAACTCACTAAACGTAGACAGAAACAATGAACGTCCAGTTTTCACAGGAGCCAAAAGGATATCTGTTCTTTGGTTTCATCTACATTACATCTCTAAATTTAAGAGGAATTATCTTCCATACCCCAGAGAAGAACAGTCAGGGCAGAAATGTCCAATTATTTGACATAATCACAAAGTTTCCCTATCTTTAGACAGATAAGGAAATGGAGACATTCAGATGAAATTATCTCAACTTCCTTTAAAACACTTTGCTCAAAGTGATTAGCACTTGTATTTAACACATCCTGTCTTATATCATACTTACTAGTGTACAAGCCATGTCCGCTCATTAGATTGTAAATTCCTTAAAGAAAAGGATTATGTTGTGATCCTAATGCTTAACCCTGTATATTTCTTGACTAGATCTATTATTTCATCAGGGCAAGGAGGCAGCTAAGTGGCTCAGAGGGTAGAGTGCTGAGCCTGGAGTCAAAAAGACCTGAGTTCAAATTCGATTTCAGACACTTACTAGTTATGTGACCCTGGATAAGTCATCTTTGTTTGCTTTAATTCACTGGAGAAGAATGGCAAACCACTCCAGTATCTTTGCCAAGAAAACCCTGTGGATAGTGCTGGTGTGCTATGGTTCACTGGGTCTTAAAGAGTCTGAAACAACTGGAGATTGGAAAATAAAGGGACTCTTAGTGAGTACCTTCCTCTGCCAGGGAGGATCAGCATTTCCTTTTGAACTTAGAGACTTGCTTAGCACATTGTTGAAGTGATTTTCAGCTAATCAAGTAGCCCAAAGTCACATCAATAAACAACCAATGGGATTTAGGAATATCCTCATTAGGAAAGAGTTATTTTTGGTTATTTGACTGCAAAACTTTTGGGTTACTTATTAGATAGAAAGAGAAAGATAAATTTCAAATTTTCTGCAGTAACAGAAAAGTTACTATGGGAATTTCCTCACAGGGTTGGCTTCTCACCTGCAAAGCCTATTTGCTCTTTAATATTCATAGATAAAATACTACATAATCTAACCACAATGAAAGTCAGGTGCCATCTGCTTTATCTGATTTCATGACTCACCTTGTGTCACACTGAAGAAAACTTCAGATGATAAAATCTATATTGGCCTAAAGGATCCCAAGTTTCTTGACAACCCATCTGCTCAGCCAGACCACCTGAGTTTGAGGTTAGTTGCTGGGGAAAAAAAAGGATGGCTTGGCAAAGGAGATACATGTGTTTAGACAGTTCTTTTAGCGACGTCAGTGGAATCTGAGAATTTTCTGCTTATTTGTTGAAGATTAGATAATTGGATATAGAGTTAGAGGGGATCTTGGACATAAGCTTTTTTTAACCTTTTCAGTTTAAAAAAGTGAAGGGTAGGGAAGTTAAGTAAATTACCCAAACTCACAATTACCCAGATTACAAACTCAGTTGTCTTTTCACTTACCTAGTGGTATGAGATAGGGAAGATAAGACTAGAATACAGATATCTAAACTCCCCATCTAGGGCTCTAGAAATAATATCCATTTCACAGATGAGAGAACTGAGGTAAAATTGCTTATCTAAGTTCAAACAGCTATATAGGAAAAAGCTAGGATTAGAAATCACGTATGCTGTCATGAAGTCCTTTCAGTTGTGTCTGACCTCTACATACCCTGTTTGGGATTTTCTTGGCAGAGATGCAGGAATGGTTTGCTGTTTCCTTCTCCAGCTCATTTTATAGATGAGGAACTGAAGCAAAGAGGAGTAAGTGACATACCCAGGGTCACGTAGCTCATAAGTGTCTAAGGTTAGATTTGAACTCAGTTACTCTTGACTCCAGGGCCAGTGCTCTCATTGTGCCACCCAGCTGCCCCAGAAATCAGGTTTCCAGATTTCTAATCCAGATTGCTACTGTTTATTCTGCCTCACCATTCTATGAATTTTTTAGATCCCTTATTTCTCCTCTTACCTTCTACCTTCCTGTTGTTGCATTTAATCATCTCATTGCTACTCAATGACTTATTGCAAGAAGCAAAAAAAAAAAAAATAACTTAAGCCCAGAGGCATTGACTTGCTTGTCCAAGATCAAACAAGTAATAAATACAGTTCTAGGACTGAAACCCAAATCCTCTGAGTACTGTACTAATACTGACTCTGTAAATGGATTTTCACTAAAGAAGTTCCACAGTCTCATCCAAAGAAGGATTCTCTGAGAATGGTGAGGTCCTCTACAAAAACCTTTTTGTGAATGTCATTGAACTAATTGATTGCATTAAACCCTCCACATCTTCACCAGAACCTACTAGAAGAGTTATGTAAATACTCAAATGAGTTTGGCCTGTTCATCTACATAAGGAAAAATAAGTCTACTGCCGAGATTTCAACATTCATTTGAACAGACATCCTAGAGAACTTGTTAACAGTATGTACTGATTGGCAGATAATACATATGGACCCAGAGTTGAAAAGAACTAGAGTGAACTGGATTGGTTTAGAGAAATTGTAAAACTCTTACTGACCTCAAGCTTCCCATGAAAATGTCTCTTCAATACATTTTACCAGTGCCACTATGTGTCATGTAATATCATTATCTCCAAAGAATGAAAAAGTAAATATTATACAGAGGGTAGTGTAGGGAACTCTAGGACTATGTGAGCACACTTCAACATGCCAATGTAGCATTCCCAAAGAACAGCCCTAAAAGATGTCATCAAGGAACTGTATGATAGAAAGAGAAAATGGTCTGATCAAGTGAGAGATGATAAATTTCTATACAATCAAAAAATCCATACAATGTCAAAAAACCTTGAGAAAGGTTGGCTGAATGTTGAGCATTCCCATGTGTAAGATTTTTATGGTGGGGTAGAGCTGGGGAGGGATAGAAAAAAAAAGTTTCATGAGACAGATAGGTTTGGATGGATCATCAATGTAGGATTTACCCATATTAGTGAGATCACAGATCCATAATTCACTGAAGTCTCAAGGTATGATCCCATTAGAATAAAAGTTCTTTGAGCTGGCTTTCCCTTTATTTTGTAGCTTTAAAGCTTAGCACATCTGGCACATAATAATTGCTTAAGTGAGGCAGCTAGCTGGTGCAGTGGATAAAACACTGGGCCTAGAGTCAGACCTAAATTCAAATTTGACCTCAGACACTAGCTGTGTGACCCTAAGCAAGTCACTTGATGCCTGACTATATAAAACTAGAGAAGGAAATGGAAAACCACTCCAGTATCTTTGCCAAGATAACTCCATGGATAATTGATCAAGGAGGGATGGGAGGTATCACAAAAAGTTGGCATAATTGAGTGACTGAACAACAACAAAAAGCACTTTAATTTTTATGGAATGATTCACTCCTTCATTGTATAGATGGAAAAATTAAACAGTAAAAGTCAAGAGGCCTTACAGAAAGCTACCCAGCTAGTGAGTGTTAAATCCAAGAAGTTAACCCAAGTCTTCTGATTTTATAAGCAGTGCTTTTTCTACTATAGGATATCATTTTACATAAAATGCAATATATACTTTATGTAACACTTTCACATATGAACCATTGAATAATTTCACACACTAGATCTATAAAGAAAATATGCTAGATACACTAATATCAAAAGTGGGGAAACCAAGGTACACTGTGGTTAACATGTTATTCCCATAATCACATAAACATGAGGGAGAAAAAAGCTAAAAGTGATAAATACTAATTTGCTTTGTCTGTATTATTTATGATTCTTTGTGCTTAAAGATGCTATTGTTGGCAATATTATTTTTCTAAGCATAAGTGATTTTGGAGGCAGGATAGAATGGAATGCCATTTCAAAGGGTAAGCCATTCATTTCAATCTATGAATGATGTTTCCATATGCTACCTTCAATTTCATTACCTTTTCACCTTTGTACAGGCTGTCTGTCCCCTTCCTGGAGTTCTCTCTCTTCTCACCTCTACCAGTTAAAATCTCAAAATTTCTTCTAAAGGGATCCTTGCTAACTCAGCTAAAATGCCACCTTCTTTGGTAAGCCTGTCCTGACTCTTCTTGTTAATGCCCTTTCCTCCCCCAACTCTGCCCCCCCAAAAAAATACATTGTATTTAGTGTGTGTGTGTATTTTTTTCCCCAAAAGAATGCAAGTTCTTTGAAAGCAAGAACAGTTTCCACTTTTGTCTTTATGTCTGAAGCACAGAGTACACATCTGGCACAGAATAGATACTTGTTAATTGAAATTAAAAGGTTGGAATAACACAAAGTTTTCTTATGAACTTTATAATCTAATACTAGTTCTTATTGAGGATGCTGGTTTTCAGTCATTTTGCAGTCATGTCCAACTCTTAAGTGATGCCATTTGGGGTTTTCTTGGCAAAGATACTGGAGAAATTTGCCATTTCCTTCTTCAGTTCATTTTACTGAGGAATGGGAAAACTGAGGCAAACAGGGTAGAGTGATTTGTCCAAGGTCTTGTGTCTGAGGCCAAATTTGAAATCTGAAAGACGAGTCTTCCTGACTCTTGGCCCTTACTTTATCCACTATGCCACCAAGCTGCTTCCAAATGTTTGTCCTTCCTTCTCAAAGAGGACATCATGAAGGTGGTGTCTTGCCTTGCACATTAATTGGATTTAAGTGAGTCAGAGCTACACAAATTCATCAGCCTTACTCTCTCCTCCAGAGACATAGAATACAACTGGCAATGTCTCAGGATTCAATGTGTGACCTTGGCCTTTTTAAATTAAGGTATCTCCTAGGTCTCAGTTTGTCTGAGGCAATGCCCATTCAGTGACTGAGGGCTGAAAAATAATTGAGTTACAATTATAGTTTTTCCATGTAGGAATGTAAATAGTTCAACTTTAATAAATTCCTTATGATTTCTTTTTCCTGTTTACCTTCTCATGTTCCTCTTGCTTCTTGTATTTGAAAGTCAAAATTTCTGTTCAGCTCTGGTTTTTTTATCAAGAATACTTGAAAGTCCTGTATTTCATTGAATGTCTATATTTTCCCCTGAAGCATTATAGTCAGTTTTGCTGGGTAGGTGATTCTTGGTTTTAATCCTAGCTTCTTTGACTTCTGGAATATCATATTCCAAGCCCTTTGATCCCTTAGTGTAGAAGCTGCTAGATCTTGTGTTATCCTGATTGTATTTCCACAATATTCAAATTGTTTCTTCCTGGCAGCTTGTAGTACCGTGTTTCCCCGATAATAAGACCTATCCCGAAAATAAGCCCTCCCCTTACTGTGTAAGATTCCTCTAAAATAAGCCCTCCCCCGAAAATAAGCCCTATTGAGATTGCTACTGCAGTGAAGGTGATCCCCTGCGCTACACACTACATTACGGTACCCTCTGTATGCACCGTCTCTTCCCCCCACCGGGTGAAACGCACTCCGCGCTCCGAGCTGCATCCAATCAGAGCTGCAGCAGTGAGCACGTCTTCCTGTTCTTCCCCAGTGATTTGCTTGCTGGTGCCATTGAGAGCAGTGCCGCGGAGGAGAGCTGAGGCAGGACAACATAAAAACCCGGTATATAAGCGGGAGTGAGGGGGCATGATGGAGGATAAAAAGGGCATGATGGAGGAAAAAAGAACTCAGGGGGCATGATGGAGTGAAAAGAAGGACTGATGGTCACAATTTTATTATTCTGTCTGTTTTGACCCCCAGACATGAGTACAAAAAGGAAGAGCTATACTGTTGAGTATAAGAAAGCAATTGTAGAGGAGTCACATGGCAAGAATCTTGCAGTTTTCTGTAAAGAAAAACTTTTGGATCTTCAAATGGTCAGAAAATGGAGAGCAGATTATAATAACCTCAATCAACAGGTGGATGAGGGAAAAGGGAAAAAGCGCAGGTCTGGATCAGGTCGGCAGCCCTTATATCCTGACTTGGAGATCCTCATTGGTGAATGGATTGCTGACAGGAGAGCAAAGGCCTTGGTTGTGCTCAGGGCTGATATTCAATCATTTGCCCTTTCAATGGCACCGGAGTTTGAAATGGTCTCAGAAGGATTCAAAGCATCACAACACTGGTTGGACGGTTTCCTTCGATGGTACAGGTATGAACTGTCCCTAAGAAGATCAACAACACTGTTTAAGCTGGAAGATGCTGAAGTTATTAAACGTGCACTTGCATTCAAGTCCTTTATTGATAGGATCGACATTTCCAAGTACCAAACCTGCAATATGATTGCTATGGATGAAACTGCAGTGTTTATGGAACAAAGATCTCAAACAACAATTCATCACAGGGGTGCAACATCAATCTACATTCCCACCACTGGCTACCGGTATGAAAGTGCACGGGTCACCTGTGTTTTGGCAATTCATTTGGATGGAAAGAAAGCCACACCTCTAATCATCAGTAAGGGCAAGAAAGATAAGATTGAACGTGTATCTGGCATTTACGTTCTTGAAACCGAAAAAGCCTGGTGTACCCAAGCCGTTATAAGAAAGTGGGTTGATTTAATGCTGCCACTTGTTATGCGAGGTAACCAAAAAGGTCTGATAGTCTGGGATTCAGCCAGCACTCACCGCGCTAAAGAAATGAAGAACTCCCTTGCAGAGAGAAGAATAGATCAAGTAATGATTCCTGCAGGAATGACTGCCTATCTCCAGACCCTTGATATTGCAATAAACAAGCTATTCAAGGACCATTTGCGCATAGAAGTCAATGACTACATTGAAAATAGAATGGAAAGAAATCAGCGTGGAAACTTTGTGAAGCCCCTGTCTGCAAGAAGTCGTGACTTGGGTGAAGAAGTCATGGGATAAAATTACTGACAGCTGTGTCACCAAGGCACTACGAGCAAGTTACCTGGACAAGACATATTCATTTAAAGAGAGCTATATTGCTGGACATGACAGATTGGGTCCACTTCTTCTGAAGGAAATGGAGGCGCAAGCCATCCAGGACGGAATTCAGGGTATGGACACTTATGACGATGTTGAAGATGACATGATCATTATTGAATAAAGGTACATTTTTTTGTTCACATTTACCTGCTTATTAAAATTGCTGTCAATGTTCATTAAAATAAGCCCTCCCCTGAAAATAAGGCCTCTGGTGTTTTTCTGTTCAAAAAAATTTAATAAGACAGTGTCTTATTATCGGGGAAACACGGTATTTTCTCCTTGACCTGGGAACTCTGGAATTTGGCTATGATATTCCTAGGAGTTTTCTTTTGGGGATCTTTTTCAAGAAGTGTTTGGTGAATTCTTTTAATTTCTATTTTGCTCTCTGTTTCTAGAATATCAGGGCAATTTTCCTTGAGAATTTCTTGAAGGATGATTTCTAGGTTCTTTTTTTTTGTTGTTGTCTTTTGGAGGGAAATTGGGGTTAAGTAACTTGCCCAAGGTTACACGACTAGTTTGTGTACGTGTGTGTGTGTGTGTGTGGGTGTTCCTGTTTTTACTCCACCATCTTGGCTCCACCCCCACCAAAGGAGTCACTAAGAAATAATTGAATTGAAAGGTGCTCTAGTTTACCATCATAAAAGTATCAGTGTGGAAGAGGGGAAAGACTTAGCATTTCTGGCCAGAACAGAAAATAATTGCTATTTACACTCACTCTAAGTCAACAAAACCCAAACAATCAGCCTCAGAGGCTTGGGCTGGTTCTTATTACTTGTCCTTCAATAAAAGAATTTGGGTTTATAGGCATAATCAAGTGGCTCCATTTGAATCACAATGGGCTTTTTAAAATCCTGTTTTTCCAAAAATTTTTCAAGAAATCACACATGGAAATTGCTAGGACAGAGTGAATTGTTGCAACTTTTTGAATCTCGGCTCTGCCATTGACTGTGTGACCTTATGTTACATCTCCTCTGGTAGTTGGATAATAGAGATGGTAGTAGTTGATAGAGTCTTGGGCTTGAATTCAGGAAGACCTGAGTTCATATCCAGTCTAGATATTTTACCAGCCATGTGACCCTGGCTAAGTCACAAATTCTATCTAAAATGGGTTAATAATAGCATCTACTTCCCAACATTCTTGCAAAGATAAAATGAAACATTATTTATCAGTCCCTTAGCACAGCATCTGGCATATAGTAGGCATTTAATAAGTGCTTTTTAATTTAATTTAATTTCTGGAGCTCAGTTTTCTATAAAATGGAGATATTAGTTTCACTGCCTATCTCACAAAGCTATTACGAAGGACAAGACGTACAACATGTATGTACACATTGCAATCATAAATTGATCTCAAGATGTCATATTTTAATGGAATACTTTCATTGAACTATTTCACATACCAGACCTATAAAGAAACTATGCTGAATATACCATTACAAGTGGAGAAACTGAGGCATACCATAGTTTCTCATAATTACTCAAACATGAGGGAGAGCCATATGAGAATGGCCATGGGAAGATACTAAAACTAAGACCAATATTAATTTGCCTGTCTGTCCTGACTACCTACATTGGAGGAAAGTTTCAGCTTGTGAAAACTGTGAGAGTTTGTGTGTGTGTGTGTGTGTGTGTGTGTGTTTGAAATTAAATGACAGCTTTCAAAATTCACCTTAGGGCTGTAGTGACTTTCTATAGCCTATACATAATATGTATAAACCTAGTATGCCAGTGTTCATGACTCTTATATTGACTATCTCAAGTGTTGTTTTCATTTCTAGCTCTGGCCTGAAGTCTAATTTTAAAAAATGTTAGCAACTAAACACATAACCAAAGATAAGTTAGCCCTTTCTCAAATTCCTCAAATATGACTTTGAGATCTCTCAGATTTACTAAACTGGGAGATCCCTTTGATTAGCCAAAAAATATTAGCAGCCTATAAAAATATACTCAGAACCTTGTCCTCTGGTGGAAGTATGACCTTTACCTAATTCAGAATAGCTTTGCTCAATGTCTGAGCATGGTTAGTTCTCCATCCTAAATGCTAATTAGAAAAAAAAATCAGGCTAGAGTGAGCAATCAAAGAAAAGACAAAGTTGTATTTTCCTTTCCTTAAAGTTCAGATACAGAAGCCCTGGTATGGTTTATATTGTGTTCTTATAAGTCATTTCAAATCCCCTTTGAATAAATGCCAATAGATGACACCTTCCTTGATTTTACTCAAAGTGAATTTCTAACAGGAAATATGGCCTCTACCTTCCTAAAAAGCTGTTCAGGAAATTGCTACCTTTTTTCATACTGTTTAAGCATGATTCTAAGTGGAAAGAAAATCTTATAATTCCTACCAATATTACAAAATTAGTCACTGCAAGCATTTTCAGGAAAAAAGTTGCCTTGGGACCAAGCTGTCTTTGCCCAAAGTCATAGATTTAGGGAGGAGCCAAAGGGATTTAACTGCAATTAAATGGAGATGAATAGTTGTTCTTCCCCTAGAGTTCAGTTCTGAGATGTGATCATGGAATGGAAGTGACCCTGAGTTTTCAATGTTCATTGAGATGTCAGTGGAATACAAACTCTAGCAAATCCCATCAAACCAGAAAGACTTTCAGAATGGATACAAGAGCAGATGACTTATCTGTCATGTGAGCACCAGTCTAACTAAGCTTGGGAAGATTGCTTGCCAATTCAATTCAACAAAAAATATTGATCGATATCATATCTACTACAAGCAAAATAGTAGTGGTAGCATGATGTAAAAGGCAGAGGGCCAGTCTCAGAGGAAGGATATCTTGGATTCTGGTCCTTCCTCTGACACATATTAGCAATGTCACCTTGGGTGACTCATTTAACATTTCAGTACTCCCAAGCAATTTCCTGAGATCAAGTTGCAGAAAAGTTGCTGATCTGCATTGTTAGAGGGTTGCTATTGCTGTTGCTTTTTTAGTTTTTGTTTGGGATTTTTAACTATCTGTTCCCTACACCAATGAAATCACAGTTCCCAACTGAAATCAAAATGTACAAGACTCAATATCTAATGCTCAAGATATAGACAAAAATAAATCAATCTCTGACTGCAAGGAGATATAATACTTGGGGAGATAAATAT
The DNA here is from genome assembly GCF_028583685.1 of Petaurus breviceps papuanus. Lineage (NCBI taxonomy): Eukaryota > Metazoa > Chordata > Mammalia > Diprotodontia > Petauridae > Petaurus > Petaurus breviceps. The sequence goes on from NW_027186492.1 coordinate 21,386,964, forward strand.
ATAAGCAAATAATAAATACGAGGAAATTTGAGGTGGAAGAAAGTATTGCTAAGGTGGGATTAGGAAATGTTTTCCACAAAAGATGACATATGATCTGAGTGATTATTTCTGTTCTGGCCAGAAACCCTGAGGAGGAAGATAAAAGGAAGATAAAAATTCTGAAAGATGAAGGTGAGGGTGGTATGCATTCCAACCATGTGGAACAACTTCTGCAAATACACGGAGGTGAGAGATAGACTGAGTGCAGGGCACAGCTCAATACAGTTTGACTGAAAGATTAAATCTATGAAGAGGAATAATGTAAAGCAAGGCTAGAAAGTAAGTTGGAGCCATGTCACAGAGGCTCTTAAAAGCTGAACCTAAACTAGAGTGGTAGATGTGACAGTGGAGAAAAGGAGATAGATAAGAGAGACATTCGACAAATTTAATTGTGGAAGGGGAGGAATGAGAAAATGAAGAAAAACATCAAGCATGACTCCAAAGATCAACCTGCAACCTTGAGGTCACATGTGACCTTCTAGTTCCTCAAGTGTGGCCCTATGACAGATATCATCAAAGGGCTACACTTGAAGACCCAGAGAGGCGATATATGGCCTTGAGGCTGCTGGTTCCCCAACCCTGATCTACCTCTCATTTTACCACTATAAACTCGGATGAATGGGAGGATGGTAATTTTGGGAGGGTAGAAAAGGGGAAGTGTGGAAGTAGTTTGGGGAAAAAGCCAATAGTCTCACTGCTGGACTTGTAAAATTTAAAATGCCAATGGAATAATTCATTATGTACTGAGTGGAAATGTAGGAGAGGTTCTGGACTGAAGGACTGGAGTTCTGTGATAGATTAAGACTGAATATAGATCTGAGAATCAGCTGATGATAATTAAACCAGAGAAAAGAAATGGGTCTAGGATAGAATGTGTAGTCTAGATGGAGAGATATAGTTATATGTGAACATAAGGCATAAATAATGTATAAGTTCAATGATGGAGATACAATGTCTGATGTTAATTCAGAAAGAGTAGAGATTAAAGGCTCACAGAAATGATCATTTATGAGTCAGACAAGTCAGACTTTGAAGGGACAGGGACTGGACCTGTGATTTGATTGGTATAGGTAATTCTTGGATAAAGAAATTCCCACTATCAGTGGAGCTTGGAATCTTCTCACAACTTTTAGTCTTAAAGAGTGTTTATTGTTTTCTGTCCTTCACTGTCTTTCTCTGCAAGGACCAATGACATCAGGAGGAGGATGTATTGCCTTGCAAGTGAAATGGATTGAAGTGATGTAGAGCTGTGCAAAGTCATCAGCTTCGCTCTCTCCTTCAGAGTCATGGAAAGTCCAATGGCAAGACATAGGTCAAGGCAACTGGTGAAGGCCCAGGATGCAGTGAGAGACCTTGGCCTTTTTAAGTTAAGGTCTTTCCCAGGTCTCAGTTTGTCAGAGGCAATGCTCATTCAATATTTCAAGGCTAGGTAAGAATTGAGGTAAACGATGTCTTATTTAGCCTTCACAAAAGAATCAGTCAGGGAGGGGAGGATCCTCAGAGTTTCTGGTCAGAACAAAAACAATCACCATTGAGCCAATGAAACCCAAACAATGAGCAAAGGAGGCTTAGGCTGGGGCCTATTATTGACCAATCAGTGAGAGTCAGAGTGCTTTGAGTTTAAAGGTATAGTCAAGTAACTCCGTTTGGATTGATGGACTTTATCAAGGCCTGGTTTTCCAGAGTTATATTTCAAGAAATCACAAATGAAAACTACATGAGACAAAAGAGTTCATTGTTCCAGTTTTTTTTAAATTATAGAATAAATAAAAATCTAGCTCCCAAACCCCAAAGGTACCTGCTACCAAAATTTATATTCCTTGACAGAGTGAGCATCCACATGTAAGGGTATGAGTTCCCATTAGGACAGAAGAGGAAGAGGAGGAGGAAATAGCAGTATTGCCCAACTGAAACTGACCTAGTGGGTTGAAGGCTGCTATTACTATTCACAAATTGTTGCTCATAATTCATTCTTGAAGGGAACAAATGACAGCAGGTCAATGACATTTGTCATCAAGACAAGCGATGTCTGGACTTGCAAGTGAATTGGATTTGAGTGAGGCAGAACTATGCAAAGTCATCAGTCCCACTCTCTCCTCCAGAGTCATTGTAGTCCAGTAGCAAGACATAGATCAGGACCACTGGTGATGACTTACTCCTCTTAAAGAACTGAAAGATTAAGTGACTTGCCTAGGATCACACAGCCGGTATTGTGTCAGAAGTGGGGCCTGAACCGAGGTCTTTCTGGCCTTGAGGCCACTTCTCCAATAACTGCTTCCTTTCTGAGGATCTTGAATGATGGGTAGGAATTGGAAAAGGCAGAGATAACAGCCAACATAAGAAAGGCACCCTCATCTTGTCCTGGGGCTGGGATTCTTAACCTTTTCTGTCTCATGGACCCTTCTGACAGTCTGGTGAGACTTTAAATTCATAAAATGAAATAAATAGGATCACTGAAAATAAAATAATTATTTCAAAAAACAATTATAAATTTTTCTAAGGTGCATATACTCCATATTAAGCATCCCTGATGAGGATGTCATTTCTTTTTACTAGCCTTGGCATCTCTTACATATGAAGGGAACTGGATCTCCCTTCCCTTTTCTCCAGCTGAGAGATTTTTGTGCAGAATTAATTCAAGACTGATTCCCAAAAATTAAACCCTTAGAAGTGTCTATAAAAAAGGTGTCTGTAAGCAGGCACAATAGGAGTACAATGAACAGCCCCAACCATTTAGCCATAATGATGTAATTTTCCTTAATGAGATATGGGTGGGCTGCTTCACAACATTCCCTGACTGAATTGTTAAGGGGACTCCCCCTCCCTTTGTAATTCCTTCCAGGGTTAATGCTGCCAAGATCCATTCTGAAACTGTCCCCAAACTCCCCAGGCTGAAGGATTGCTGATTTGGGAGAAGGACAAGGAAGGGGTTAATAGAGCTTTCAGTTAATTAGAGGAAGCTGTCAGATAGTTGACCAATTCCATGCTCTGTTTGGTAGGCAACATGGATAGCTTTTCTAATGGGTTCAGAATTAAATCCTGAAAACCACAGAAGGCACTAAGTGCTTCAAATGAAGCCTCATTTATCTTCAAATTTTATCAGAACAGCTAAAGGTAAATTCTGCCAATGATTTTCTCACTGATGTCAGGCACACCACCCAGGGGGCAGAAGAGACAATGTAAAATGGAACCTCTTATAGATTCTTTCTTGGCAGCTGGATTTTCATTAAAAGATCATTTCTACCTGTCTATAGCTTAGCCAGCTTGACTTTCCTCTTTCAAAGGGAGAGTTTCTTTGAAATGTTTTAACTGTTAGGTAGGATTGCCAGCTCAGTCTAATCACAGCAAAACAACTGAAATGTCTTGCTATTCCCATCTACCTCTGAAAGATTTCACACAGAGCCATCAGAGGGAAAAACATTTTACAAAATGACCCCAGGAAAGCTTCTGTTGCTTGGAGAAGGTTAGTTTGAATTTAAACAGTCAAAATACTATGATACCCTAAGAGAAGGGTTGTAGAGGTAAGAATCAAGCTTTTATGTATTCTCTCAACTGGGGGTGGGGTGGTAACATGTGGGTGGGGAGAGGACAGACTCATAAAGTAATTCAATTTCTTGTTACCTCTACCCTTTTTTATCAGCCTAGTTCTGCAGAGTACACTTGAGGTACACCTGAGAATACAGAAGGAAAGTCCCACAGGTCCCAGGATATTGGGGGGAGTAAAGAGGTAGATTTTCTTCATCCCCTAAATGCAAGGGAGCAAGTGTCTCTTTGTCAGCCATAACGATAAGGCAGGAGTTCTTAATCCAAAACGTATTTATTTATTAATTTATTTGCTAGCTTACATGCTTACTTATTTATAAATATACATATGTATATAGTTATATGCATGTTATATGTATGTATACATGTGTATACATACATATATGTATCTATACCTTAATATATCTGTGTTGGAATATTATTGGTTTCCTTGGTAATCCTATTAATTTTATAAACTTATAGACAATATTCTGAGAAGTGGCCCAAAGATTTAACCAGACTACTAAAGGAGTCCAGGACATAAAAGAGATTAAAAAACCTTTCATCTTCAGATTTAAAGCTTTTAAAAACTCAAATGAAAATGTTAGACCATGAGGTTATTAGAGGGCTAACATGCCAATAATCACATTGGAAACTGTTGTGCAGCAGAATGAATACAAGAACAGAGTTTTGATTCCTATCTCTGAAGTTCATAACTTAGGTGACCTGGGGTGCAAATCACATTCCCTCTCTGGACTTTGGTTTGCTTCTTTCTAAAGTAAGGAGGTTGAACTAGATGATCTCTGAATTCCCTTTCAGTTCTAGCTCTATAAATCTGGAATTAAGTAGTACCTAAGCAAAGCATAGTGGGGATGCCCAGGAATGCTAAAGGAAAATCTCCTTTTCCTCCTCCCTGGGATCCCTTGGCAATGTATGAATTCCCAAGACACATTATAAATCTTCCCTCTCCTAAAGTCATCTTTGCCACACTGATGAGACCTTTGTTCTTGTATGGACTCAAGTTAATAAGTAATTCACACTACTGTGCTCTTGGGTTTGACTTTTAAAGGTGTCTAAACTCTCAAAGAGAGCTAGAGATAAGTAGGACACACACACACACACACACACACATACACACAAAGAAGAGGAACAAGACATGGACCAAGTTTCCTAGAGAGAAGCCAATAGGTCTAGATGACCCATCCAACATACCTTCCCCTGAGAAAGGAAGAATCAGAACCAGATGAAAGTGGATCTTTTCAGGAACACACAAAAAAGAATTGGAGATAAAGGAGACAAAGGATTGTCACCAGATGGAGATGTGAAGGAAATGTATGAGCACAAATGAAAGCCATTGGATGGAGGAAAAGTCTACCTTTACTCTATCTGTAGACTGTGTAAGGGGTGTATAGGGTGAGGACTAGCATTTCTGCTATGATTTGCTGAGCCTTCGTCAGCCTTGTGTATTCACTTTTGGTGTCTAACCCATCACCCAACTCTCGTCTTTGATTCCAAGAAGATGTACTATGAGCAGTAGCCACACCACAATAAAACCATCTCAGTAGTTGGGCTAATTCAGCATGAGGGTAACCAACAGGCCCAAACCTCTTGGTTAGTTAGTTAGGGCGATGTCTACCCATGCATGTGAATACTTCCCCCAGCAGGATGAGCAGATGAGAACAATCTGTTCCAAAGACCATGAAGGTGATTGAATGCTTAGAGCTTGGTCAGGTATCAAAGATTCCAACGTCATCCACTGTATCCCAGGCCACCACCAATCATCTTGACTGTTGTCCTGGATTTCTATGACTCAGGAAGAGAAAGTGAGACTGACACCTTTAAGCAATTCTGCCTCACTTAAATCCAATTCACAGACAAGTCAAGATATCACGCCCATTATATCATTGATCCTCTTAGAAATGAAGTACAAGCAGGGGCAGCCAGGTGGCAAAGTGAATAGAACACCGGCCCTGAAGTCAGAAGGACCTGAGTTCAACTCAGAAACTTGACATTCAACTAGCTGTGTGACCTTGGGCAAGTCACTTAACCCCAATTGCCTCACGTTCTCTCCTCTCGCCCCCCAAAAGAAAAAGAAATGAAGGACAAGCAACAACAAAAACAGATTGTGGAATTATTTCCTTACACAGGTAAGTCTGAAGAGAAAGTCAAACCCATAAGAGAAAAGAGTTGCTTGACTTCCTTCAAACACTAAGTTTTTCTTCTTTTATAAGAATTCCCACTCAGGACAGCTCCATAAATCTGGAGAAGACAAACTAATTAGAAGGGGAGAAATAGAGCCCTCTAATATTTAGATATCCTCAAATACTCAATTGGATTTGTAATCAAATTGATCCAGGTGTTCCATGTAGATCACAATCTGTCAGTGCCTATCCATCCTGTGTAACTCTTTTTCATGTTCTCCCAAAAGTTCACTGGGGGTGGGGAATGAGAGTAGCAAGGGGAAGAGACTCACCCAATATAAAAAAAGGCATTTCTCAATTTCTCCCATAATTTTAGGGGTATCAGTGGGAAAAAAAGAGGGTGGGGTCCATTTGTCTGGTAATGTGACTTGTTCTTAGTTTTTACTTCATTTTTACAATCACTATTCATTATGATATTCTTCTTAGATTTTTGTCAGAGTAGTTGTGGGAGGTCTGGGCTATAATGCTTCCTTCTATCCTACCATCTTCATTTGGTTTCCTGATTTCATCATATAGTAGAAAGAACAATGGACTTGGAGTCAGAAGATACAAACTGGAGTCCTATCTCTCCTAATTACTATATGTGTGACCTTAGACAAGTTATTTAACTTTACTAGTTTCTCATCTATAAAATGAGGGAGTAAGATGAGATGGTTTCTAAAATTCTTTCCAATTATAAATATATGATCTTACCATAATGTGACTGTTATAGAGTTTACACAGATATCCTCTGCATGCTTGATTGACCATGTGGGAGTTTGGGGAACCTGCTTTTGACTATGTGTGAATCATAGTGGCTTCCAATGGAAGATGATAAAAAAAAAAATCCCCTAAGTGACTGAGCCAGAACGCTCATGACTCATTGCATGCACAAAAGCATGGTGGTGACCTCCCCACTTCTCTCTTCCTGTGTGACAGTGAAGCACTTGGATGGACTATTTCCAGACATGTGCTAAAAGTTGGGTGGAGGAAGAGGTAATTGCCCTGTCTCTCACCCAGCTACCTCTTTTATATTTGTTCTTTCCTCATCTTAGATGAATGAGTATCCCGTGGTAGATATCTGACATAATTCAGATAAAGTCAGACTCAGGAATACAAGAAATGTTACAGGGGAACTGAGTTAGTTAAAAGAATTTAATTATTCTTAGCCTAACAGCTTCTGCTGGCTTTATTTTCCTCCTCCCTAGCTGGTATGACACATCAAACATTTGGTCTAAGGTATGCATGCACTCAAGAACTCAATTTTCTCTTGTAAAGGAGAGGCTTACTAGCTGCTGCACCCCCAGTAGATGGCAGCACAAAGCAACATATGGCCCAAAAGGCTGACTAGCTTAAGGCCAACAAAGTGAACCAGTGGAAAGTGGAGGAGTTATGCCCAACAGAGAGTAATGGCCAAGTACCACCAATGGAAAATGAACTTGACATCCAGTAGAGAGCATTGCAACGATGCCTTCAGAGGCTTTCTAATGTCAGAGGTACACATACCCCTATGTATGTGCCCTTCCATGCATATGACTTGGCCATATATTTCCTACATGTATCCTCTTTCCCCACTATGGAAGAATGTACCCCTGTGTATATGGTGGAAACTCATCCTGTTTCAGGGCTCAGAGAGATTAAGTGACTTGCTTATGTCACAAAACCATAACTCAAACCCAGACCTTCCTGACCCCACTTCATATTCTCTTTTTTTCTTCAATATGCATATTTCACTGATTCATTGACATCTTCTTCAGGGCTTCCTTATGATCAGTATCGTATATTTGGGAGACAGTTGGCAAAGGTTAAAGAATGAAGAATCTTTAGACATGGTGTGGAAAAAAGCTAACTAGTCCAGAGCCCAGACTTATCAGCATGTGTTTTAATTGACTGAGCCACATAGTCAGAAAATTCTAGAACTCTAGAGCTAGATGGGAGGTGCAATGACTTCCCATGGGCATATACCAAATTAGTGAGAGACAAGATAATAATCTAGATTTCCTAACCCACCTGTCCCCAATCTATGTTCTGTAACCCATTGAAATCCAATGCAGATTTTACTGCCCTGACTCTTTTCTAATCTTAGACGAAAATAATGTAAGCATCTATTTACTCTATTCCCTTGAAAACCAAAGGGGCATAGAAAAGGGAGAGAATATATGAAATAACCTCTGGGTAGGCTCTGCCCTAATGTTTCTTTTTAAGGCAGTCAACAGTATTTTGAGATGTTGATTTGAATAACAATGGAATTGAGAAAAGGCTTCTGTGTAAAATGTCTCAAATGGAGATTCCTAAATTACTTTTCTAAAGGGAAACAGGTGGATTTTGGAAGAGAGGTTATTTACTGGAAACAAAACACTTACAATGGAGTATAATCTACAGCCAAGAAAAAATAAGACAGCTTTATATTAAGCAACTCTGGTATAAAGGGGTTGGTTATGAAGGTCCTGGCTCCTTTTCATAAATGATTCCCAAATCTTCCAACCATTAGGCTCATAAAAATTAGTCATTTCTTAAATAACAAAAATTAAATATCAAATTAGAACTGAAATTTGAAAACTAAAATATCAAATTAAAACCCACCTTTGAGTCCTCTGGGAGTTGCCCATTTAAATTTCCTCACAAAAACTCCTTCCGGATAGAGATAATTAGCCTGGACTCTAGGCTAAAAGGGTAGAAGTGATAAGCACTGAGTGACCAGTAAGAGTTATGATTGATGGCAACAACATTGCAAGTCAAAAAGGAATATCACTTTTCTACTTCAAAGTTCAATTCCCTACAAAACTAAGAATCTATCTACTTCAGAAGTTTAAATCTCTCTCCCACACAAATAATGAAGACATACAGCTTCTGTTTCTAACTGAGAAAAAGGCAAAAACAATATTCGTGGCAAAGAGATTTTCCTCTTCTATCCATCCAGAAGGGGATTTGCATATGATACCTGGCATTAAATATCAATCACCTTCACACAGAAAACAATTTCACCAGCTCTCACTGGAGTTATAAATTTATTGCCCAAAGGTTTGCTCCTTGAAAATCAATGCTTTCTAGAAGCAGGGATTTTATCTTTGGAGGTGATCTAAGCTGCTTAGAGTTGGCTGATAAAATTTATCTCTAACTTTAATCAAAATTTCACTATAGAAAGTTTTTCTTCTCACTTTGGAAGTTGTAGACAGACATGTCAGCAGAACAGCATCAGTCAAAGATACAGAAGCTAAAAATGGAAATCAATTAAATTCCCAAATGCCCTCAACTGAGACAAAGGCTCAGAGTTTGTAGTGAATTTTCTGAGTCCTATCTCGGAGTTATTTTGGGATTACTTTTCTAAAGGGAAACAGGTGGATTTTGGAAGAGAGGTTATTTACTGGAAACAAAACACTTACAAGAATATATATTCACATCACTCCAAAAAGCATCTAATCTACATGTAAAGAGACATTTTCAATTATATGGATCATTCAGAGAGCCTGTGAGCAGCAGAGATATTTCATTTCTGGGATTTATTTTTCCTAAGAAGGATAGGAGCTGGACCTGTGATTTCATAGGTATATGGAAGTTCCATATGAGGAAATTCCTTCTGCAAGGGCATATTGGCAACTTGCCTGTAATTGATAGACTTCAGTTACTTGTCCGGAGTTTCTGAAAGGTTAAGAAGCTTGCTCAGGAATACAGGATCAGGACTTGAACTTAGGTCTTCCTAGATCCAAGGCAGATTTTCTATTTACTACACTATGCTGTCTCTTAAATGCTTTTCTTCACAATGATTCCAAAATAGAAACCCTCATTTCATTTATTCTACAAAATATTCAATACTGGCCTCACCATCAGTGAAGTTAGTGACCTTCATTATCTACCTTCTCCCCTCACACATGACTATTTCAAAGTCAAAGAAAGCAGTCCTGTTCCTTCTTCCCCACATAAACAAACTTAAATTTCCTCACCTGCTTGTTATTCTTTAAATTTCCTTTACCAGCCCAAAGTCACTCACTTCACAATTAATAACAAGGTTAAATGTAAATAACTCTGGAGAATGCTAGACTTAAATACACATTGAGCTATAAGTGACTGACCCAGAAGCCTTTGCCCTAAACAGGTTATAATAAAAGACAAAGGATACATCACTAGAGTAGTGAATATTTGAAAGACTGAGATGGAAGGGGAACCTCTAAGAAAAGAACTAGGCATATAGAACCTAGTACTATAGTTGAGCTGTGTTATGTGTTGAATAAGTTTCTTCAGGACAGCCTAGATACCTCACCAAACACTTAAAACATTGTTCCTGTTGGAAAGTGAATTCTGATTTTCAAATAGCAGAAACATGGTTTTTACCTACTTTGCAACACAATCCATACTGGAAGTTGTAGTCTTAGAGATTGCCTGCCCTAGGGGCGGCCAGGTGGCTCAGCGAGTAAGAGCACCGGCTCCAGTGTTGGGATGACCTGGATCAAATCCGGGCTCAGATACTCAGCACCACACCTAGAAATAACTGGCCGTGTAACCTTGAGCAAGTTACTTAACCCCTATTGCTTTAAAAAAAAAAAAAGAGAGAGAGAGATTGCCTGACCAGCCACTCATTTGAATGGAATATTTGAGAGAGATTACCATGCTCATCTTTACAGAAATACAATTTAAAAGTTTCATGAAGCATTCAACTAAAAAAAGAGTACATAAAGAACATATCCCACTGAATTTCCCTTGTGGTCAGAAGATCTTGATTCAAGTCTGGATTCTGCAGTTTGCTTGGCTAAATTTCTTTACCAATAAAATGTGGATCATAAGAGCTTCATTAACTACTACATAAGGCCCTTTCTTTTGTCTCATCTCCATTTTTTCTCTTCCATGTTTTCATTTCAGTTGCTTTTTCAGTCATGTCTGAATTCTAATGACCCAATTGTGGTTTTCTTGGCAAAGATACTAGAGTAGTAAAGCTTTATGAATTATTGTTCTAGTTATTTGGTCAATTTCACTTGTATTTGACTATTTGTGACCCCATATGTGGTTTTCTTGGTGAAGATACTAGAGTAGTTTGCCATTTCCTTCTCCAACTCATTTTATAGATGAGGAAACTGAGGCAAACAGGGTTGAGTGATTTCCTCAGAGTCATACAGCTAGTAATTGTCTGAGGTCAGATTTGAACTCATAAAGATGAATCTTCACTACTCCAGGTCCAGCACTCTATCTACCGAGCCATCTACTGAGCAAAGGGACCTAGGTCTAGAGTTGGAAGGGATTTCAGAAGCCATTTAGTCCAATGTCCTGATTTTTAAGATGAAGAAACTGAGGTCCAGAAAGTTTAAACAATTTTCCTCAAAGTCACACAAGTAGTGAGTGGCAGAGTTGAAATTTTAATTCAGCCTCTATGACTCAAAATTGAGCATTCCACTCTTCATTAAACCACAGTTCCTCCCACCTACTCCAATGACTCATTGTGATGTGGGGGTAACCCTGATGGGTTCTACCAAGTTGAAAATAGTTACAGAATGAACAAGGTAATCAACTCTGTACCTGTCCTTTGAAGAATAATTTACAGGAGTTTTGAGAAGCGGGAGACCTAAGGGTAGGTCCCCTAGTGCTGACTTTATTGTGTTTCAGATACAGGAACTCAGTGAGACTATTAACACATAAATGGTCTGTGATTTGCCTAGGTTTACCCACATCATTTTTTTTAAATCCTTAAAGAATTAAAGTGTCATTGTTATTTTTATGAAGGCTAAATAAGGTATTTTATTCTGCCTCCCATTTTTCCAGTCTCAAAGTATGTAGCTCAGGATCCCAGCTAATTAAAACCAATTTCCCCCTTTCAATCAGAAAATTGAAACCTTTTTTTTCTCCCTAATACTATAGGCCATGACAGATTGGAATACAGGAAATCATTTTTTGAGCTGAGGCAATTTCTGCTTCACCCCAACAGTAGGTAATGAACAATTATCTTGACTGTATTCACATCTCTCATCCCCAACCTGAGAATGTGATTGAATTGATTGATTCTGTAACTCTACTTAGCTAGAGCAGGAAACAGAAATCAGTAGCTCTGACCTTCCTCATTTACGAGAACTGAAGGTACCTCCACACTTACCTTTCACAGCATGCTAGTTTACCAAGATTTCAAATGAAGCAGTGAAAGAAGATCATAGATTTAGAACTGGAATGGACCACAGAAGACACTGAGTTCAAAATAATTCATTTATCATGCCACAAATTGAGTGTTTACTATGTGTAAGGTACCATAATAGGTGCTATGGAGATACAAGGATGTATAAAAATAGTCCCTTATACTCTAGTAGAAAACATGAGACTCATATGCAAATAAATAATGTACAAAGCCATGTACACAGAGTATCATATATGTAGTACAAAGTATTAAGGGAGATCACTGAATGGAGATGATCTGCTACGGTGATCATAGAAAGTCTCATGAAACCTGTGTGACATTAGGGCTTTGAATCTTTTGTGCCTTTATTTGCATTATTCCCTTTCACCTGGAATGTAACTTCCATATTTATGACTCCTTGAAATCCTACACACCTTTAGAAATTCAGTTCAAATACTACTTGTGTAAGGAAATAAAGGGCTATGTGACACTTGTGTAGTATGTTGGTGTGCAGCAAAGCATATGGGGCCCCACCTATAAGAGGTATGGGGAGCAATACCAATTCCATGGTATATCAGCATCCCATGGGAGGCTGGTATCTGTCAGTCCTGGTTTGCTTTTGCCTCAAGGACTTATCTGAAAGGTCTAGGAGTTTGTGCATAAAAATTATGGCTCTCTGCTTAATGGTTCTCCTGTTTATTGGAAACTCAAGCTTGTCTAGGAGTATATTAATATGCCTCCCTTGCTTCTAAATGGGATTGGTGTCTGTTCCTCCCCTTTGTGTCTCAGCTCACAATGAATCAAGGATATATCCCTTATCTTTCTAATACAATCAGAACCTCTTTCTGAGTCTCTACCCAAGCCTTCAATTAATCACCTTAATCACACAAACAAGGATTACCAGTTGCCAAATTTTTATTTTATCTAGGGGAATAAAGTAATAGCAATGAAAGTACAGTGAGCAAGCAAATGGAGAAGAGTTCATTGGGATAGAGAGAAGCTAGTGGTTTCTATAGCTGCTGGCTATAGAAGCAGAATTAGTTTCTCCTCCTTTTTTCAACTCCTTTTCATTACTAGAAAGGAATAGCGACAGAACTTAGATGAGTAGGACAGTTAATGGGGTCTGCCCCCTTTCTCACAGAGAAAAGGAGATGTTCCAAATTCTAATCTGTTCATTGTCCCACCAACGATCAGCCTCGGTTCTCAGAAATCCTACTCACACTTCATGAGTCCAATCGTTCCATCCTGCCACAGCAGTCTATAAGTATCCTGGTGTTCAAAGGTTGTAGGATGAAGAGGAATGGCACCCCATGATAGTTTGTGCCCTCGTAACACCCCATCCTGGCTTTATATTTCCTCGTGGCTCTTAAGGTAGAGGGTGAACTTCTTCCTTTCATCTTCCTCTCTCCAGAAGCCTCTAAAGGCAAGTGCAAATGTCATTGCTCTTTCTAGTATATAACACTAATTGTATCCAAAAATGCCAGTGATCTTTCTGGTATATAACACAAGTTAATGTTATAAATGTTATTTCTCTGAAACATTTGGACTTAGGAAGTGAAAAACTTGAGGCAATGTAGTGCAAATTGTTATTTTATGACCATGGGTTAATGCAACTGCTTGTTATGGGTGACCTGCTTGGTGTAAAATAAAATTTTAACTTTGAAAAGAACTGTAGATAACTAACCTTTTTCTTTTACAGACTAGGAAACTGAGGTGCAAAGAAATGAAATGACTGGCCCAAGGTCACATAGCAATTAAATTTCAGAGCTAGAGCTTAACCCCAGATCTTCTGACTCTTCATTCAAGCTCATTGTGCTTCCTGAGATATGCTGAATAGAAATATTGAAGGAGCTTGCTTTGTTCTGCTTATTTCTCTAACCCAAAACCCCATGTTTTCTTGTCTGTAATGTCACTAAGGCTGTATCATGCTGTCACTCATCTCAGAGAAATTAATGGCATTATTACAACAAGCATGACCCTCCTACCAGTATAATCCCAAGAGCTACTGGTGTCATTGATGTGAGGGGGGAAGTTGAAAATTATTTACATAATTGCCACCCACTCCAAGGGAAAAATACAATAAAATGCTTTTAACAAGTGTCAATGAAAATATCATCTCAAACATATAATTTGAGTGACTCATAAAGCACACAGAAAGCTTGCCCTTGCTCAAAGGCAAAGAGAGGGAAAAAAAGAGAGTGAAAAAGATGGGAGTGAGGAGAAAGATAATGCTCTCCAAAAGACATTGTGGGCAGAGATTTGGGGCCTTTATTTTTAAATAACTGCCTTTTCTTCAGGATTCTCTGAACATCTTTCAAAGTATTTGAATTCTTTCATCTATTGTCTGTTTCTTCCAGCTATGTCTTCCTAGGAAAAGGCATAATGAAATTTAATGGAGAGTTCATTAAAGGAACATTTTTGTATCTTTCATTGGGGATGAATATTTCTTTATAAAGCAAGAAAATCATCCCTTGACTTTAGAAAGTGTTTGAACTGAAATTAGTTTGTAAGATTAGGTACTGAGAAGACAACATGCATCCATCACTACCAAAATTCTCTAACAATCTCTTAATTACTCCATGTTTTATACAAATTTATTTACAATAGAATATAAGTTCTTTGAGGGGAGAAAGGGTATTTCATTTTTGTCTTTGTAGCCCTGGTGCCTTGCACAGAGTTGGTGTTCGTAAAGTGCTTATTGCATATTTAGATTGAATTGTTTTCTTAAGTGAACCCAGCAATCCTTATGAGTTATCTGTGGCCTTTTCAGCTACATGCCCCAGTAAGCCACAAAACCAAGTAACTACTGTTGTATTTCAGAGTATTCTAAGTGAACTGGGAAGAAAGAGTTAGTAGTTTCACAGCTGATCTTGCATGGGGTATAAGAATCTTGCCAAACCAAATTACTTGGAGATTCAAAAATCAGGCCCTAGAGCATCTCCAGTGATGACATTAGCTTGGGACCTTTGAGACCATTCTTCAGATGGGATGAAGTTATGTCTTTCCTTCTCTATCAAACTTAGATGAGAGAGAATCAGAATAAATTGTAATTAAGTAGAAATCGAACAGTCCAGGAAAGTAGGATCCTATACTACAGTCAACTGGCCATATCAGGGGAGCTTCCCAGATTCCAGAGCTACCTCACATGCCTTAGGAAAAAAAATGAATAACTCAGATGTTTTGAAAACAAAACAGAACCAAAATAAAAATCAACAAGAGAGAAAACAAGTACCAGTGATAGATAGGAAAACAAGAGACCTTTGTTAAGAAATTCTCCAATATCTCTTGAATCTCTCATTTTCTTGCAACTTTTTTGCTACTGTCACTCCAGTTTGAGCCCTTAGCATGTCTCCCCCACACTGTTGTTGCCATAGCTTCTTAAATAGTATCAATGCCTATAGACCCTATCCTCTCCTAACCAATGTCAGAGTGATACTAATTAAAGCACAAAAGGGAGTATGGTTTAGGGAAGAGATCACTAGAAGAGGAATCACAGAAATCTAGAGTTTAAAAGGAACTCAGAAGGCAACTGGGCCCACCTGTATCTAAAAAAGAGTCACAGAGCTGGAGTTGGAAGGGTGCTCAGAGGCCATCTTGTAAACATTTTAGAGATGAAAAACACCGAGGAGCAGACAGATTAAGTGCATCTCTCAAGGTCACAGAAGCAGCAAGTATCAGAGGTAGAATTTGAACCCAGGTCCTCTAAACCCAGGATCTATGCTTATTTTATAATAACAAATCTCCTCTATAATAGCAATAACAGATCCAGCAGTCACTTGAAAATATCCAGTGATGGGGAATCCATTATCTTCTCCTCAATATACTTTTGTTTTTAACAGTCTAATTTGTTAGGAAGATTTCTTAGTATCAAGTCAAACTTTTTCATCTTATAAGTTCTACTCATTGCTTCTAGTTTATCTTCTCAAGCCAAGCAAAATAAATCCAGCTCTTCAGTCATTAGGTAGTGTTTTTAATACTTGAAAATACCTTTTTATGGCATCCCTAGGTCTTCTATAGTATTGTCCTAGCTAAATATACCTGATTTCTTGGCCAGTCTCTGTAGGCACATTGTAAAGATTCTTCCTTATCCCATTCTTCCTCTGGGTCCATACCAGCTTATATTCCCTAAAATGTGACTTCCCAAAATAAAAACAATATTCCATACATGACCTTGCTATGGAGTATTGAGTAAAAATCATTTTCTGTACACCATTCCTCTATTAATGCACACTAAGACTACATTGTATCTTTTGAATACCAGTGTTAACACATATTAAGTCTGTGGTCTGAAAATATAAATCTCTTTTTTAGGGGGTATGCCGGAGCATAAGGACTCATGAGAGCCAATTGTTGAATTTTCAGTGTGATTATTTGTACCTCAGGATTCAGTGTTACAAATCAGGGCTTTATTTATTGTTTTGATTTTCTAGACTTAGATTGGTGGAGAAAATGTTAATAACCCAGAATTAAACTTTAAAATTTGTTATGCAGGAAGAAGCAGGAACTTGCTTCAGCTCCCACTCTAACCACCTCCAATACCTGTAAAAAAAAATGACTCTAAACAAATTGTAGAGCTACAGAACCCACAAAGTGACAGAGAGAAAAAAATCTCCCACTGAAGGCAGTGTGGCAGGCCAAGAGGAAGGGTTTATAGCACCGAGCTAGGAGCTGAGTGCAGTCCAGCATGAGCTACGCCAGCCCAGACTCGCGGCCCAGACTAGTGCCCAGACTGGCTGGAGCAGACTTGAGGAGAGTGAATCTCCAGCAACTGTGGTGGTTTCCAGACTTCTCAACCCATAAACACCAAAGAGAAAGTAAAAGGTCAGTAGGGAACTCCATTGGAACTGGGTGGGAGAGTGCATGATCCAGCCTCTACCCACAGGGTGAGAGGTGGCAGAGGTGTGGCAGCCACAGCTGCTGCCACATGGCTGCCTCCAGAGCTCCTGGCCTGCAGATCATAGGGGGACCAAGCAATCATTCAGAGGGTAATCGTTCTTGCTTTGACCTCCTTGGAGTTCCAGTCTTGGGTGGGGGTACTAGGGTGAGGAACACCAGTGTACCAGAGCCTGTGGTGGCTGTAGAGAGGGCACCCTACTTATAGCTCTGACAAAAGTTCTGACAACTATGGGAACCCCAGCAATTTGGGACACAACTCTCTCCCTCTGGAAGCAGAGCTCTACCATGGCAAAGAGCTCAAAAGTCAAGTAAGTGGCTGGCAAGATGAGCAAACAGAGGAAGCACCATCAGACCATAGAATCTTTTGGGGGGGATGAAAAGGATCAAAACATGGAACCAGAAGAAGACAACAAAGTCAAAACTCCTGCATCAAAAGCTTCCTAGAAAAATATAAACTGGTTGCAGTCCATGGAACAGTTCAAGAAGAATTTTGAAAATCAAGTAAGAGAAGTGGAAGAAAAATGGGAAGAGAAATAAAAATGATGCAAGAAAATCATGAAAAGCAAGTCAACAGCCTGACTGAAGAAGATAACACCTTAAAAAAATATACTAACTCAAATGGCAAAAGAGGCCCCAAAACCCAATGACAAGAATGCTTTAAAAAGACTAACTGGGCAGATGGAAAAGGAATTTCAAAAACTCACTGAAGAGAATAATTCCTTCAAAATTAGACTGGAGCAAATGGAAGCTAATGACTTTATGAAAAATCAAGATAGTATAAAACAGATCCAAACAAATGAAAAAATAGAAGGCATTATGAAATATCTCATTGGGAAAACCACTGACCTGGAAAATAGATCCAGGAGAGACAATTTAAAAATTATTGGACTACTTGAATGCCATGATCAGAAAAAGAGCCTAGAAATCATCCTTCAAGAAATTCTCATGGAAAACTGCCCTGATATTCTAGAACCAGAGGACAAAATAGAAATTAAAAGAATTCACCAATCGCTTCTTGAAAAAGATTCCAAAAAGAAAACTCTTAGGAATATTATACCAAATTCCAGAGTTCCCAGATCAAGGAGAAAATATTACAAGCAGCCAGGGAGAAATAATTTGAGTATTATGGAAACACAATCAGGATAACGCATGATCTAGCAGCTTCTACATTACGGGATCTAAGGGCTTGGAATATGATATTCCAGAGGTCAAAGGAGCTGGTATTAAAACCAAGAATCACCTACCCAGCAAAACTGACTATTCAGGGGAAAATATTGTCATTCACTGAAATAGAGGAATTTCAAGCATTCTTAATAAAAAAATAACAGAGCTGAACAGAAATTTTGAATTTCAAAGACAAGAAGCAAGAGAAGCATGAGAAGGTAAACAGGAAAAAGAAATCATAAGGAACTTATTAAAGTTGCAGTATTTACATTCCTACATAGAAAAACAATAATTGTAACTTGAGACTTTTCTCAGTATGAGGATAGTTAAAGGGAATATATATGTATACATACTTATATATGTGTGTATAGGAGGTTGCATGTCTGTATAAATATATATGTGAGTGTGTGTATATGTGTGTACATGTATACATAGAGGGCACAGGATGACTTGAATATAAAGGGATGGTATCTAAAAAATAAAATTAAGAGTTGAGAGAGGAATATATTGGGAGAAGGAGAAACGGAGAGATAGAATAGGGTAAATTATATAAAAGAGTCAAGAGAAAACTATTACAATGGAGGGGAAGAGCAGAAAGGTGAAAGGGAATGGGTCAACCTTAATCTCATTGAATTTGGATTAAGGAGGGAATAACATACACACTCAATTGGGTATCTTATCCTACAGGAAAGTAGGAGGCAAAGGAATAAGAGGGGGAATGATACAAGGGAGGGCAGATTGGGGGAGAAGGTAGTTAGAAGCAAACACGTTTGAAAAGGGACAGGGTCAAAGGAGAAAATAGAGTAAGTGGGGGGAGGCGAGATAGGATGGGGGGAAATACAGTTTTTTACAATGTAACTACTATGGAAACGTTTTGTGTAACTACACATGGACAACCTATATTGAATTGCTTATCTTCCCAGTAGGGGTGGGTAAGGAGGGAAAAAGGGAAAGAATTTGGAAATAAAAGTTTTAAAAACAAATGTTAAAAAAAAATGGTTTTTTGACATGCAACTGGGAAATAAGATATAAAGACACTGGGAAATAGAAATCCATTTGGCCCTACCAGAAAGTTTTTGGGGGGAGAAGATGGGGAAGGATATAAGAGAGAACAGATTGGGGTAAGGGGTATTCAGTAGGCTCATTATCTTGGGGTGGTAGATAGGGGAAAGACAGGGAGAAAATTTATAACTCAAAATCTTGTGTAAATGAATGTTGAAAACTAAAATTAAATTTTAAAAAACTATATAAAAATGTGTTATGCATACTCCCCTTCCCCCAGAAAGTCAGTTGTTGAACATTTGCCAGCACACATCTAGAAATGCTGTTATTTAGCCAGATTTCCCCCATCTTGTACTTGGGAAGTTTATTTTTTTAATCTACTTGTAAAGCTTCATTTTACATTTATGCCTATTAGATATAATATTATGGGGCAGCTGGGTAGCCCAGCAAGTAAGAGCACCGGCCCCAGAGTTGGGATGACCTGGGATCGAATCCAGTCTCAGATACTTAGCACCACACCCAGAAATAACTGGCCATGTAACCTTGATCAAGTTACTTAACCCTGATTGCTTAGGGGTGGACAGGTGGCTCAGTGAGTAAGAGCACCAGCCCCAGAGTCAGGATGACCTGGGATCGAATCCGGGCTCAGATACTTAACACCACACCCAGAAATAACTGGCCGTTTAACCTTGAGCAAGTTACTTAACCCCAATTGCTTAAAAAAAAAAAGATATAATATTATTAGACTGTGTCCAGGGTACCAGCTTATTGGATATTATTTTTGGAGCCTAAATTTGTCAACCAAAGTGTTGACAGTCCCTCCAAACTTCATGTTCAAATCACAACTCTATTTACTCTGTGACCTTGGGCAAATCACTTAACTTCTCTGAGCCTCTGTTTCCTCATTTGTAAAAACGAGGGGTCTAGAGGAAATTATATTTAAGGTATTCTAATATTATATTATCCTGTGATCCCATATAACCCTCCTGATCCAAAACCAGGGCACCAGGCCTGGAGTAAGGAAGACTCATATTCATGAGTTCAAATCTGGTGTCAGACACTTATTAACTATGTGACCCTGGGGAAGTCACTTAACCCTGTTTGCCTCAGTTTCCTCATCCATAGAATGAACTGGAAAAGGACATGCAAGGCCACTCCAGTATTTTTGCTTATGGAATAAATCCCACAAAACTTAGAGATTGGCATTCAAGGCCCTCTTTCTTTAATGTAGTCCCAACTGACCTTTCCAACCTTATCTCTAATTAGGTAGTTGGTGTGAATTGGCAAATAGCTTGTTTCTTTAAAGGTGCTTAATGAAGTGTCTTTGGAGGTCAATGAAACCAGAATACATCTCAGAAAGGAATACTGAGGACTGTGTTTGGGCAAAAGAAATTACATCTTGTGGAAAACAGAACAGAATGTCTTTGATGCTAAGACCTAATGAATCCTAGGCCTCCCTGGAAAAAGTCTAAAATTTCATCAGAAGATGAAGACTCTGGGGGCGGCGAGGTGGCGCAGTAAGTAAAGCACTGGCCCAGGAGTCAGGAGGACCTGCATTCGGTTCCAGCCTCAGACACTTAACACCCACACAAAAAGACTAGCCATATAACCTTGGGCAAGTTACTTAACCCCAATTGCCCTCCAAAAGGCAAAAAAAAAAAAGATGAAGACTCAACCTTTGCCCCTTAAAAATGACAAAAGGCAATACAACTCATCCTTCAAGACCTGATTCAAATGACATCTTCTTTACCTTTCTCTTTTCTCCATGATGTTTTCCCTGATTTCCCAGTTAAGAAGGGAGAATATACTAACTAGGGAAATTGGGAAAGACTTTCCATATGAAGCTGAACATAAACTTTTGAAAAAAAAAAGAAAATCTTAGAGGAAAATTAAGTTTAGGGAAGAAGGAAGGAATGAAGAAAGAATTGTGTTCTCTTTTGGATTTACTGAGCTTATAGTGCCACCAGCACATTCATTTGGAAGCATTCAAAAGTCAGGTGATGGTGCAGGACTGTAGTACTAGGACAGAGACTAAGACTAAATATATCCATTTTCAAATAATAATCAATTAAACTACAAGTTCTTTCAAATCTCTAGTTTCCTTTAGGAAGCAGTATGGATATGGTGAAAAGGGTGCTGGATTTGGAATCAAAGGACCCAGTTTAGAAAGGGCTTATGGGTAGGAGACCCAAAAAGTCAAACAAGCAAAACCTGGTAAAACAGCAGGAAGGACCACAGCAAAGCACCATCAACATTGGTGGATGTGTTGATAAGAGCACAGGTCCAGAAAAGGATTCCAGAGTCTATATGCTTAACTGGGCTATGTTGCATTGAGCTGATAACAGACAGGGTTCACTGCTCTCTGTTGACAAGAAAGAACCATAGGGAACTAGAGACAAAAGGTCTAGGAAATACCTGAGATAGAAAGCCAGAGCTTTTCTTTTTTTTTTTTTTTTTTAAAGCAATCGGGGTTAAGTAACTTGCTCAAGGTTACACGGCCAGTTATTTCTGGGTGTGGTACTGAGTGTCTGAGCCCGGTATTCGATCTACAGGTCGTCCCAACACTGGAGCCGGTGCTCTTACTCGCTGAGCCACCTGGCCGCCCCTAAGCAATTGGGGTTAAGTAACTTGCTCAAGGTTACACGGCCAGGTGTTTCTGGGTGGGTGCTAAGTGTCTGAGCCCGGGATTCAATCTCCAGTTCGTTCTGACACTGGAGCCGGTGCTCTTACTTGCTGTGCTACCTGGCCGCCCCCGAAAGCCAGAGCTTTTCATGAGTCTGCCTTGGAGATTTCACCCTGTACTGTTCTGGGAGCTGAGATCTATTTCTTAGTTGTCTGACCCATTTATTCCCTTAATTTTGTTGTTGTTCAGTCATTTCAGTTATATCTGACTCTTCATGACCCTCTTTAGATTTTCTTAGCAAAAATTCTGGAGTGGTTTTCCATTTCCTCATTTTACAGATGAGGAAATGGAGGTAAACAGGGTCAATTGACTTACCCAGGGTCACACAGCTAGTAAGTGTCTAGTAAGTGATTTTGAACTCAAAAAGGTGAGTCTTCCTAACTCCAGGCCCAGCCCTCTAACCAGTGTGCCACCTAACTATCCCATTCCCTTGATTTACCCATTTCCTAATGCAGAAATGGTAACAACAAAAAGACACATTGGTCCTTATGTGACTGAAAACTATGGACACTTTTGAAACTGTTATCTTTGTTAATGGTATTGTTTACGTGTTTACTCACCACATTTATAACAATATATTAAAACATAGAAAACTAATTAAATCTGTGCCAATTCTACTTACTTGAGTGCTAGCAGCAAGGCAGGGAACGGAGGGATGACAGATTTAAGGAACTCCTTAGAATTCCTCAGAAGCAAAGCCGATTTAAAGTATTGCAGTTTCTTAAAACCAAATTGGATTTACCACTGTAAACTGACTCAGAGTTCAAGCTGCTTATTTAACTGAAAGCAGAACTCCAGAAACCATTGTGACAAAGTGAATAGAGAAGTCACCTCAAAGCCAGGAAGATCTGGGTTCAAAGCTTTACCTTCGAAACTTATTTGATCTTTTGGGATCTAAGCAAATTTCTATGACCATCCTTCATAAAGAAGGTGCTATTATACATTGGTAGAGGGAGGTTTCCCACCTAGGACATTTCCCTCTACCAGTAATATCACAGGCACAGTTCATATGAGGTATATTTCCATATGAATTATATAGGAACTATCAAAATGGTAGCTGCTAGTACAGTTATGCCTTCCATATAGCAGAGGTTAGGGCAGAGCACCCCCATGTTCTGGAAAACTCGCATAAAAATTTTTGGCTCTCCCTTCTCACCAGAAAAGAAATCTGATTTTTTTTTCTTTTATGGGGTGTTTACAGTACCTTATTGTAAAATGTGTGTTAAATATTTGGCCATATGCTCTGTCTCCTCTGCTGGCCTTGGCACGTCATCTGCAGCTTCTGCAAAGCTCCCAAAAATTCCCATTCAATTTCATAAGCTGAGTCATGATATATTGAAACTGGATTGGGGAAAGTCATGATATGGAAGGGATAACTATATTAAATCAGTTCCCTTTGACAAGCAGAAGGGGGGAAAAGATCTTTGTTGAGTTAGGAATCAGTAAAACAGGCACTGGGCAAATAGACCTTCAAAGTAATAACAGTCAAAACAGCTCACATTTATTTACTGCGTTATAGCTGACAAAGTCTTTTGCTTGAACTATCTCATAGTCTATGTAACACAGGCCACTCTGGCCCCCACCCCCTGAAGGCCAGGCATGTTACATTTTATTCCTCCTCTACTTTTCACTAGTGAGATTTGGAGATTTAGGCTCCCTGCTAACGGCTGCAGTCTCCACCAATGGTAGTCCCCCAAGTATAGGAAGGAAGTCCCCTATGCCCCAGTTCCATTTAACCATTAACAGTCAAATGAACTCTTACATAGAATATTTACTTCAAAATACAATCACAAACATAGAAACTTATTCCCCTAACACATGAAAGACATATTCCTTTGACCCTCTGCCCTGCACCAACTCAATCTCTAGAGAGGGGAAGGTTTATAGTTTATCTCAAGATTATAATGAATTGCCAAGTCCAAAGGCCACCTCAGGCTTAAGTCTCAGGCACTCTGGTTTCTCAGGGTTTCCATGCCAGGCTGGATGGCTGCACCATCCCCCATGGTTGAAACTCCTGGGTTCTTGAACATCAACTTCCCCTCCTGAGAGTGAGAAGATCAAACAACAGTACACTCTGGATTGCAGGCCATGAGAGAGCAGCAGAAAAAGAGAATAGCAGAAAAAGAAACAAACAAAAAGTCTCAGTCTAATCAGTCTTAAAGATAAAGGTAGCCAAAACAGGTGGTTACTTCCACCCACATGATAGGGGGTGCAGCAGGCTCCATGTTAGGCAAACTAAGCCTGCTCAAAAAAATGGGGTATGCACAGAGAAATCCAGGTAACATATAGTATATTACACAGGGCAAGGGCTAATCTGGAGGACCTAGGTTTGAACCAGAGCTCTTCTTGCTAACTACCTGCATAACTTTGGGCAAACTATTTATCCTCTTTGGGCCTCAATTTCCTCATCTTAAAAATTAGGGAATTGGGGAGGCTAGGTGGTGCAGTGAATAGAGCACCGTCCCTGGAGTCAGGAGGACCTGAGTTCAAATTCGGCTTCAGCCACTTAACACAAAAACTAACCATGTGACCTTGGGCAAGTCACTCAACCCCAATTGCCCTCCAAAAAGAAAAAAAAATAAAATAAAATGAGGGAATTGGAACTAGATGACATCGAAGGTCCCTTCCAACTGTAAATATATGATCTTATTGTCCCCATTTTACAGATGGGGAATTGAGGGAAGTGACCAGACTATAATTACATAATTTAGAAGAGTTAGAATCAAGACTTGGCTTCTGATTATAAATCTAATTATATAGTCTTCTGATTATAAGTTCAGTACTTTTCCCCGTAATACCAGGCAGCTTCTCATGACCCTTAATTGCTGCATATAGATATGTGGGTATGTGGGGGCAGCTAAGTGGTGCAGTGAATAGAGCACTGACCCTGAAGTCAGGAGGACCTGAGTTCAAATCCAGCCTCAGACACTTGACACTTAACTAACCGTATGACTTTGGGCAAGTCACTTAACCCCAATTGCCTTACCTTTCCCATCAAAAAGCAAACAAACATTAAAGAACTATTGTTATTTATAGGGTGACTGGGTGGCACAGTGGATAGAGCACCTGTCCTGGAGTCAGGAGGACGTGAATTCAAATCAGGCCTCAGATACTTAACACTTACTAGCTGTGTGATCTTGGGCAAGTCACTTAACCCCAATTGCCCTGCCTTCCCCCCTCCAAAAAGCAAAGCAAATAAAGATATGTGTGTACGTTCATGAGTGTGTGTGTATGTGTGTAATATATATTCTGAATTTTTCAATTACCCTAAAATATAACAACATACAATAGGAAGGAACTGAAGAACTAACAGGAATAAAGAAAGAATAAAAACTTAGGGGTTTTTCTTTATGTTAAGTTGGTAAGTATAAAAAAAGGTAAATAACTGCTTCAGTGATTACAGTGGTCAAAGGAGAGTAATTGCTTTCATTTACTCCGTGGCTCTGGTGAGTTCTCTGGAGGTATAGTGAAATGATTGACACTAGAGGGCTCTGAGGAAGAGACTTCTATAGTATCTGCTATTCTCAATTCACCCAGGAAAGAATGCTTTCACAGGGGATCAATATGGCAATAGCACCTCAGGCCATCTGCACCCTAGCCTGTGTGACAGGTATCACAACCTCAATTAAAGAGGCAGAAACTCTCTGTTCCAGCTGCACAGTTTCTAGCAAAGAGTAGGGACCCTCTGGAACTGCCATTCAATTGCTAACAAACTTCCCTTTATCCTGAATTTCTTCTTTTTACATTCTTTTCATCTTCTGGCATACACAATATATCATTTTCTAGAGTACATTCCAGCCCTGGCTTCCTTCTGGTTTTGTCCCTGACCTTGGAATTTAGTTTTAACATCAATCAATCGATCAACAAGTATTCACCATGTTCCTCTAAGATTACCCTGTATATATCTTGTACGTGCAAAATTACATGTGCATTGCCATAGCCATTAGAATGTGAGCTCCTGAATATAATGAGAGGAGATGGGGAGAGACAGAATGGGGTAAAATATCTCATATAGAAGAGGCAAGGGCAATTGGTTACAATGGAGGGGAAGAATAGGAAGGCAAAGGGGAATGGGTAAACCTTATTCTCACTGAATTTGGCTTGGGGAGGGAATGAAATACACATTTAAATAGGGTATCTCACCCTACAGGAGAGTAGGGGGAAGGGGACGTGAGGGGGGATGATGGAAGGGAGGGCAGGCTGGCTGGGGAGGGAAGTTGGGAGCACCCACTTTTGAAAAGGGACGGGATGAAAGTAGAGAATAGAACAAGTGGGAGGTGGGATAGGAGGGAGGGAAATATATTCAGTCTTTTACAATATATCTACTATGTCATTGTTTTGCATTAGCCAAAACATGTCCAACCTATACTGAACTGCTTATCTTCCCAGTAAGGGTGGGAGACAAGGGAGGAAGGGAATGAATCTGGAATTCAAAGTTTTAAAATCAAATACTCAAATATATATATACACATATACATATACTATTATTAATACTATCTTACATGTAATTGGGAAATTAGAACTGGAAAAGTAGAAAGGGCTATGGGAGAAAATATGGGAGAGAGCAGATTGGAGGAGGGGATTCCTGTGGGACTGCTATTTTCGGGTGGTTGGTAGGGGAAAAAAGGGGAGAAAATTTGTAACTCAAAATCTGGCAGAAATGAATGATGTAAATCAGAAGTTAATAAAGCATTTAAAAAAAAAAAAAGAATGTGAGCTCCTTGAGAGCAGGAACTCTTTTTACCTTTCTTTGTATTGCCAGCATTTGGCACAGTGACTGGAATGTGGTAAATCTTTTCTAAAATGCTGTTCACACTATCTGTCTGCCTCTTTGCTACACACTGAGGATGCCAGTGGGAGAAGGAAACAAAGGATCCTAATATGTGGAAATGAATAAAATAAAGGGATCACACTTGATGGGCTCTGAGATCCTTTCCAACCCTAGAGTTCAGTGATTCTCCTCTAGCAAAACACTTAAGGGAAACCTTAGTAGTTTGTATTCAGCCTTTTAACCTGACTACTTGTTTAAAAATGATGATGTGATGAGTTTGACTCAGTTCCTTCCAAAAATTACTTTAGATAGAGGTAAGCTGTTCTTGCTATATGTTCCAAGTAACTATCCCTTTATAAAAGATATTTGATGTCACATAGTTAAATGGAACTAGGACACAAGTCAATGACCTCTAACAATGGGAGAATCTCAGTATGGCCTTAAGCAGAGAGCAACAAAGAAAAGCTGACATTGCTCAATCCCAAATCTTTAGGGCATCCTAGAACTCCTAGAACACCCTAGAAGTCTGAGGGGGAAGAGGAGCTCTAAAAGTACAAGATTTCAAACTACCTTACAAAGTAGTAATCATCAAAATGATTTGGTAGTAGTTGGTTAAGAAAAAAGAGAGCTCAACAAGTAGAATACAACCCCCAAAAGCAAATGAACAGAGTAAACCTATCATTCGATAAACCCAAAGACCCCAGCTCTTAGGGTAAGAATTTATTATTCAGCAAAGACTGCTGGGAAGATTGGAAATCAATCAGACAGAAACTAGGGATAGACCAATATCTCACACTTTATTTAAAGACTCCAGATATATGACCTTGACATAAAAGGTAACATCATAAACAAATTAGAGAAGCAAAGAAGGAATTATCTTTCAGAGTTATGAACAAGGGGGAAAGTTGGTGGCCAGACAAAGGGTAGAGAGACTCTCAGATGCCAAAATAGACAACTTAGATTTCAAAAAATTTGAAAGCTTTTTCACAATCAAATCCAGTGTAGCTACAATTAGAAGGGAAGTGAGAAAAAATGTCATTTACAATAAGTTTATCTGAAAAGAGTCTTATTTCTAAGATTCATAAGAAAATAATTCAAATTGTAAGAATATAAGCCGTTCCCCAACTGAAATATGATCAAAGGATATAAACAGGCATTTTTCAGAGGAAGACACCCAAGTTGTCAATAGCATATGGAAAAATACTCCAAATTGTTAATAATTAGAAAAATATGAATTAAAGTAACTCTGAGGTTCTGCTTCACACACATAAGATTGGTAAATTTGACAAAAAGGAAAAATTGCATATGTTAGAGGAGCCTCCAGAAAAATGGGCACATTAATACACTATTGAATGAACTATGAATTAGTCCAGCCACTCTGGAAAGCAATTTGGAACTATTTCCAAAAAGTTATTAAGTTGTGTATACCTTTTGAATCAGTGATACAACTACTAGACCTATACCCCAAAAGATCAAAGATCTTTGATTCTGTAAGGAATAGCCCGACTAGGGCTATTACCGTGTTTCCCCAATAATAAGACCTATCCCCTTACTGTGTAAGATTCCTCTAAAATAAGCCCTCCCCCGAAAATAAGCCCTATTGAGATTGATACTGTAGTGAAGGTGATCCCCTGCACTACACGCTACATTACGGTACCCTCTGTATGCACCATCCCCCTCCCCCCTGGTGAAACGCACGCCGTGCTCCGAGCTGCATCCAATCAGAGCTGCAGCAGTGAGCGTGTCATCCTGTTCTTTATTGAATTCATTATTGAATAAAGGTACATTTTTTTGTTCACATTTACCTGTTTATTAAAATTGCTGTCAATGTTCATTAAAATAAGCCCTCCCCTGAAAATAAGCCCTCTGGTGTTTTTCTGTCCAAAAAATTTAATAAGACAGTGTCTTATTATCGGGGAAATACGGTATATGTGAACTAAAGAGGACATACTATGCACCATGTATTTCCTATGCTCTGCTCCCCCTAATGGCAAGAGTTCTCTCTAATAGCATGTTGGGGGAAACATTTATATCAAAAACATCTCCTTTTTGTCGACTTTTTTTTATTTCTTTGGGCTGACATTACGTGTAGTACAGTGATAAAAGTGCTGGATTTGGAGTCAAAGTACGTTGGTTCAAATACTTGCTTTGCCACTGACTACCTATGGAACTGTGATCAAGCAAGGCACTTAACTTGGCTGCATAGGTCTGACCATATCACTACTCTGCTCAGTAAGCTCCAATGGCTCATTTTTACTGCCAGGATCAAATATGAGTCCTCTATTTAGTATTTAAAGCTCTATGGTCCCTTCCTACCCTTCCAGTTTTCTTACATATTACTTCTCTTCCATGAACTCCATGATGCAGAAACACTGCTCTACTTAAAACTGCTCACATACAACACTCCATCTTCCCTTCCCCATACTTGGAATGCCACGAGCCCTCACCTCTGTCTTTTAAAATCTTTTAATTCCTTCAAGGCTCAGCTCAAAGGCCACATCCTTCAGGAAACCTTTCCCAATTCCCCCAACTGCTAATGGCCTCCCCTTTCAGATTATCTTCTGAGACAGGACCAGGGTTACCCATCTACAAGGAATAAGAATTGGCTTCCTCTAAAAGGCAATAGAACTGTCCCTGAGACTTGATTGGACTATGCCTCCTTCAGGAACTTTCTGGTCACTGAAGAGCATAAAAATTTCCATTCTCATGGAGTCATGATTCCTCCGCTAGAACTACCCTATTCTGTTCTGCTCACCAGATGACTTTTCAGGTATGAAGATGGGACCTAGGGGGAATCAGAGAAAGCCAGGTACCATGCTATTGTTGTGGTATACCCTTATTGTATTAGGGCAAAGTGAATTTCATTTTGCTAATGTCCTAAGACTTATGAGTGCATCATTTCACCCCAACATCAAACTTGAATTAACAGAATGTAGGTCTTGGACCCCCTTCCAAAACCTTCAGTCCATCCTGTATATATTTTGCACGTGGAACTTACTTTATTATCTGCCCCATTAGGGTATACAGTCCATGAGGCAAAGGACTTTGTTTTTTGCCTTTCTTTGTGTCCCTATTACTTAGCACAACGTTTGTCTGGACTGACTTTCCTCATGTACAGAAGGAAGGTTTCGGACAAGATAAGAGGTGTCACACATGTGGGCCCTTAGACCACATGTAGTTCATAAAACTCCTGAGTGTGGCCCAAGCAAATTAAAAGTAGTTGCTATCTGATTTTAATGCACTGCTATATTAATTAAAAAAAAAGATATATAAACATAATGTGGTTTTCTGAGTGGCCTGCAGGGATCCTTAAGCTTGTTTAGTGTCTCCCCATTTCTTTTTGAGTTTGACATGAGGGGATTGAATGAGTTGCCTCCTAGCTCTAAATCTATGATTCCCTCCATTCTCTTTGTCTCCAGGCTAGGTAGGACAATTTTTGCAGGCATTAACACTAATAGCACGGCATTTTAAGATTTACAAAGCACTATCCTCAAAATTCTGTAAGATATGTGCAAGTATGAAAATGGAAAAAAAATATATGTGAAAGTATTATTATGTCCATTTTATAGATGTAGAAATTGAGGTTCAGAGAGTTTATATGATTTGCCAGTATTATACAGCTGATAATTGTCAGAGGTGGAATTTAAACCCAGGTTTTATAAAATCTGATTTATTCAAGGGGTGCTACTAGAGAGATTCATCATGAACTCCATATGCAAGGGGATTCAAGAATATATTATTTAAGAAGCTGCCCAAATTTCTATTCTGAACTAGTGCTGAGGGATATTCTCTCTTGACTCTGTAGTGCCAATGAGATGTGTTTTTTGCAATGCTACAAAGTTCTTATGTTATCTTCATCTTGGGTAAAGTAAGCTTGATGAAGGATCTTATTATGGAAGACATTTGTGCTTGACAAATTGCTACTATCTGGGGCCTTCTTTTGTTGTTCTCTAAGTCAGATGAAAAGTATCTCTGAATATGAATCACAAGAAAAAGGCTAAACAAGAAAATGCTTTGCAAGCAATCATTTTAAGATAGGGTTTGCTTAGGTTATAGGATGAAAGTTATATCAATTTCTTCCCAGTACGCGAGTCTAACTTCAAAAGGAATCTATCCTTGGTGTCAGAAAAAAAAAATGATGCACCACTAAGTGATCCACTTTAACACCTCTGTGCTAAAACTAGCAAGGAAGAACAAACATTGACCCTGACACTTTTATTTTTAATGGTATCTCTGGACTCACCCCACCCTAAACCATTCAGCATACAACTTCAGGAACTCAAAAATAACAAGATACTAATAAACACACTAACAAGGCATCTCTGGCATATATAATCTTTCTGCTTCTTTCATGGCCATGCCACACATTCCCAGAAAAGTACACAGCTTAGGAGCCAGTTAACACACATAGCTATTTGCCCAGGGATGTTCTGTCCATACCCTTTATGCTCAGCTCTCAAGCAAGACAGTATATTTTGGATATTCTATTGATGAAGCATGTGACAGCAAGGAGAAATTTGTTGATTCTTCTCTTCCTAGGACATAAGCATGAGCAAAAGAAAGAAATAACAAAGAGAAAAGAGCAGAAGAAAAACTCATCATGGGGTACACTCTAGTGAGAAAGGGGAAAATCAGATTCATTACGAAGCCTGTGTTTTAATAATAACAGCAAGCATTTATATATCACTATAAGATTTCAGCGGGGGGGAGGATTAAACTTTACAAGCATTATCTCATTTGATCCTCACAACTACTTTACCTTAGCTAAAAGATTAAGTGCTATCATTCCCATTTTACAAATGAGA
Source organism: Petaurus breviceps papuanus (assembly GCF_028583685.1). NCBI lineage: Eukaryota > Metazoa > Chordata > Mammalia > Diprotodontia > Petauridae > Petaurus > Petaurus breviceps. Next base: position 21,418,117 of record NW_027186492.1, read on the forward strand.
AAACTGAAGCAGGAAGAAGTTAAGTGACTTCCCTAACACAGCTATTAAGTGCCTAAGGTTGTATTTGAATTCATGTCTTCCTGGCTCCAGGTCCAGTGCTCTATCTAGTGGGACCTCTAACTACTTAATCTAAAAGGACTTAAGTGGATGGGAAAGTCCAAGAGGCTCCAACTAGAATGGGAAGCCACTGAGGAATTTGTTTTATTTTGTTTTCTCTATTTGTTTCTCACCCATACTATTCCCCCAGGAGAAATTCTCTTTTGTAACTTATTAGAAATGTCCTGTGCTATGACTATGCACAAGCTAGTTTATTACTATGCACAGCTTTGAAAGACTGTAGAAACCCAATTATCTGTTCTAATAAATGTGCAGCCTCTCTCAGGGCAGATCTATAATAATGGTTAATCCCTCCCATTAGTGTCTTCAAATCTTTTAGCCTTTCGGTTCAGAGGCCTTGCTAATGACCTGACAATTGTTTTTAGATCTTCTAAGTGTCCAGAGTCAATCTCCAGGAAGTGACAGCACCAGCATCTGTGTTCCCATGGGCTCCTTGCTGGAAAGGCTGAGTCTTTTCCCTTTAAATATTTGAATAGGATGGGACTCAACCATCTATGCCACTGATGTCCCTGAGTGGTAAGCAACTAGCAATGTTACATTTTGCCCTTATCATAAGCAGCAACTCTTTTCCCTCTTATTCTCTGCCTTTTCCCCTCCCTTTTATTTCATTTCATTTATTTTCTCTCTTGCTGTCTTCCTGCCCCCAACTTTTTCATTCTCCAAGCAGCAGCACCAGTGGCATTCAATTCTTAAACTTCTATAATGGCACTCAGGGCTAAAACAGTTACCAACTCTATGCCTCAATTATATTTACAGAAAGTTAAACAAAAGCAAAAATGAAATCCTACTCCCAGGTTCTTAGCTATAGACTCTCCAATCAAAATAAACCAAGGAAGTGACAATGTCCATTACTCCTAACTCCAAAGAGGACAATATATCTTTCTTTATTATTGAAACCAATCTTGCACTTCAAGACAAAAAATACTTATTAATTATATGTAGGAACAGCTAGGTGGCACAGCATGAACCCTGGAGTCAGGAGGACCTGAGTTCAAATTTGACCTTAGACACTTACTAGTTGTGTGATGCTGGGCAAGTCACTTAACCTTGATTGCCTCAAAAAAGGATCTATTATGTGCAAAGTAAGAGGCCAAGTAAAGAAGTGACTAAATAGCTGAGCTAAAAACCAGGAAGCCCTGAGTTCAAGTTCTGACTCTCTTTGCCTTTCTTTGTATCTTCAGAACCTAACACAGTGTCTGTCACTAGTAGGTGCCAAGTAATAAATACTTTTTGAATGACTGATCCTGGACAAGTTACTAAGCCTCCCACTGTGGTAGGCACTCTCTAAGACTTCGAGTTTCTGAGAATATGCTTATCTACACTGGTAAAAGAAGTTTCCTTACCAACTTCTCTATGCTAACTAAAACATAGGACCAGTGCTCAGTGTGCAAGGCACATACTGTTAAGTTCTAGAAAGACAAAGAGTCAATAGTGAATAATCATAAACATTGAATAAAATTCTACTATGTGCCAGGCACTGTACTAAGCAAATACAATTAAAAATAATATATACAAATAATAAATAATACAAATTTATAAAAATAATACATATTACAAATAAATACGCGAATACAAGCATAAATAATTCAGATACAAACAAATACTATATACAAATAAACACAAAGACAGTCCCCACCCTCACAGAATTTATGATCTAATGAGGAATGACAATGTAAAAAAGAAAGCTGAAAAGGTAAAATGGGAGAAGATAAGAAGGTACTAGATTAAGTGGGGAAGGTGGGGGAGGGGTGTAGACTGGGGAAGGTGGAGTGCTCTAGAGAAGTCTCAAAGCAGTATAACTTGTGGGAAATAGGGGGGAAACACCAAAACTTCCTGCCTTAAAAGAATTTACTTACTTATATTCTACTTGCTCCACTTAATTGATGGAACTTCTGTTTCCTTCCTGTTTTCCCTACTATATACTTCTATTTCTTGTCCAGAATTCCTACTCCCTTTAGTAATCTTTCCTTAGCTCTAGAACATCACAGCCCATCTTCCCTGGCCCCCAACCAAACCTCAGTTCAAATTTCCTACTATAGTCTTTGCTTTAGGCTTTACCATTCACTTTCCCTTTCTTTTACCTCTGCAAAGAATTTGGTGATTGGATTTGAAAGGATGTTGGCAGGTGTCCTAAAGACACATCCCAAGTGGTCTTCCCCACCCCCACTCCCCAAGTATCATTGGGCTAAAGATTTGATATCCTTATCATCCATTTTTAATGAGTTGTAACTGCTGTGACCCTAAGTCCCCTTAGCAGGAATGATCTCAGCTTGAGCACCCTGAGTTGCCTTTGATTACCTTGTAATTTATGTGAAAAGTCACCAGAGGCTTTGTGCCCTTAATAGGTATCCCCTACTGTGCTTTCAGTAAAAGAGAATTCAAACAGGTATCCTTCACGTGTACTCTAAAGCCCTTGGGTGAATGATGGTGTGGTTTGGTACTGCCTGTTCAAAGATGTCACTAAAAACCCAAGCAGGGGTTCATGTCCTGATTTCTAAGTCTAGGACTTTAACAGAAACTTTAAAATGTGGACAATAATAGCACCTCACTCCCAGGGTTGTTGTGACGATCAAATGAGATAATATTCATAAAATGCTTAGCATCATGCCTGACACATTGTAGGTGCTACATAAATGCTAGTTATGATTGTTACCAGAGGGGGCGTATGAAAAATTAAATTCAATAAAAACTTATTAAATATCTACTATATGCAAGGCATGGGGATACAAAGACAAAAAAAAATTCAACAGTCTCCCTTCAAGGAGCTTAGACTCTACCAGATCAACCTATAGATGTGGTGAAGCAGCCCAGATATGGGCAAAAGGCAAGGAAATGCTAGTCACCCATCAGGAACATCTTTAGGATGAAATCTCAAAATGTCCCTACAGAATCTCCAACAATCTCCATACCATTGAATCAATAGTATAGATGCTTACAACAGAAAACTCTCTAGAAGAAACAAGTGCTTGTGGGAAATAATTTCCCTAAAATGTTATGGTTCTCTTAAGAAGCTTTCTTCAAACAGGTATGGATGGGTATGTGTGTTTTGATTTTGTTTTATTTTGTTTTGATTTGTTCTGTTTGTCTTTTTTGTGGATCAGTGTCTAGAGAAGCAAAATTACATAATGGATAGTAGACTGGACTTGAGGTGAAGAAGATCCAAGTTCCAATCTCATTTTATATATTTTTTAACTGTGCGATGCTATACAACGCACTTGATCTCCCTGAGCCTCCATTTCTTCATCTGCAAAATGGAGATAATTATAGTACCTAACTTACAAAGTGGTGAGGAACCAATGAGATAATGCACATACAGTGATTTGCAAATTTTAAAGCACTAAAAAATTTAAGGCATTATTGGGAGGCAACATGGCTTAATAGATAGATATATTCTTGCCAAGCTACTTAGCCACTCTGGGCCTCAGTATACTCATTTGTAAAATGAAGGTGTTGGAGTAGGTGATCTCCTGCCTTGAAGACAGGAAGACCTACATTTCAAATCTTGCCTCTGACATTTGCTGGCTATGTTAACCAGCCCTAGGCAATTAACCTCCCGATGTTATAAGAAAAATATCTCCTCTCTGAGTTAATATGGCAGGTAACTGCTGCTGAAATATATTTACCACAATGCAGAAATTATAGAGGTAGAAAACAAAATAAAACCTACGTTTTATTATTGTGCTCAAGTGTAATTAAGTTCAAATCTGGGGGGGGGGGTAAAAAAAAAACTGAGCCCAGATTAGGACCCTAACAACACTTCTTACAGGAAAGTTTACATCAGAGTGACAAAGAAATATTCTTTTACACCTTGGAATCTTGTACATTTGTCTGGGCCATAAAAGTTAAAGAAAAGATAGAATCATTATCCTATGTTTTCTTCAATATCATAAAAGTTGAACAAATTTAGTTGAGTGGAGTCATAATCTCATACATCCCCTAAGGAAACAAGCTCTGTAAAATTCTATAGGTTAACCAAGTCGTTACAAATTAAACTACTTTTAGAGGATTCATGAATAGGCTGATTGAGGAGGGGATTTACACATTGCCAAAGAATGGGAGGGACAATTGAGATTCATTCTCTGGTTTCTAATCTAAGGGATTTTTATGGCCCTAAGTAAATTTTCACATCTTATGGGACAGGTTTTGGTCAGATGAGGTAAATACTAACCAAATATTACTGGGGGAATAGAAGATAATCAAAAATTCTCATAACAGTGTTCTAGGCAACTCTCTCAAGACTATAAGTTGTAAAGAATGTGCTCAGCTATAATGGTAGAGGGAGTTTCTTCACTTGGGAATTCCCTATACCAATGAAATCACAGGTCCAATCCTTATATCTATCTATTACTATTTTACTATTATACCCAAGCCTCCTTTGGCTATCAGTGAACAACACCTAGTTAGGACCCTACTCTCACGCCCTATATTACCTTCCCCTAGAGTCTAGACAAACAATTCCGAAGGTGAGATAGAGGGAACCCACTTGGATGCAGACTGTACAATAATATAGTCTAAAATCACTTAGAACCAGAATATCTTAGGGCTAAGTGGGACCTCAGAGATCACCTATTCCAAAACCTTCATTTTACAAATGAGGAGACTGAGGGCCAGAGTGGCTAAGTAATGTGCCCAAAGATATATAGATAATTAATATTGGAATAGCAACTTGATCATCAGATTCCTAGAGCCATTTGCCTTGTTTGTACTATCAAGCTTCCATTGGAATACAGTCTGTGTGAAAAATTAGTATCTTATAATATTTACCATCGAATCAATAGTATAGATGCTTACAACAGAAAACTTTTAAGTGTTCATCCAGTTCTAAAACATCTTTTGAAGCATATTCTGGAGCATGTAGGTAAAATAACCTTCATAATATAGGAAATTTAGCTTGGACTTGAAACAAAGGAATTTTAATTTGCCAACAAGCCCTATAATTATAATAATATATAATACCTTTGTAAACATCTTTTAACTTTTCAAACCACTTTTACTAATACTATCTAATTCACTATCTCAATACCTTCATCAAGTCAATAAGGTAGGTATTTTATTCTCATTCTGCAGTTGGAGAAACTAAAGTTCAGAGAAATTTATCTATGTGTCAAAGGTCACATAAGTAGTGACAGAAGCGCTTCATCTCAGATATCCTAATTCCCGGTTCCATGCTATTTCTAGTATATGCATCACTGTCTCCCTGTAAACCAAGGGAGATGGAAACAAAATCAGAAAGTAAGAATCTGACCTATGATTACCCAATTCAATTCAATAATCATTCAATGGCTAGTACACCTAAATTACAGGAGATGCAAAGACAAAAACAAAAAATAATCTCTGCCTTCAAGAAGATTTACTAGAAGATACAGAAGGTCCAAGGAAAAGAAGGAGTCATCTCCCATATTAAGATTCCAGGTTCTGAATTCAAGCAAAACCAAATTCATTCTGGGGAAGGAGCCTAATTCCAATGAGATGAGAGTAAGACTGCATACCTTGCTTCCCCACTCCAATCTCTGGTACATACCTCTCCTATCTTGGAATTATAAAAAAAAATTCTTAAACAGAGCTTATATATGGTTCACATCTAGGGTCATCCCTAAAAGGGATTCACAGGATTCTTCTTAAAATAGATATTCAATATACAAAGTGATATCAATCATAGAAGAGTTACTTAAATAATTTAAATAACTTGTTTATTTTATTCTGAACTTAAGAAACAAAATATGCACTTCCATAGTACAATAGAACAGGGAAAGGGGGGAAACTGCAAATCTATTATATACAATTTGCTATTCATTTTAAACACACGCACATATACATACACACACACATTAAAATTACCATGTAATCTTTTTTCCTTTTTTTCTTTTCCCCCCACCCCCACTCTAGAGATAGCTATCATTAAACACAATTATGTATGTACATGTACATGTGTGTATGTATGTATATGCATAAACAGATATTGATATATATGTAAAATCATTGTATACATACTTCTATTTATCAGTTCTTTCTCTGGATGTAGTGCCTTTTTTCAAGTCCTTTGTGGTTAATTTGGATATTTATAATAGTCAAAATCACTTAATCACTCAAAGTCATTTTTAAAGCAATATTGCTGTTACTACATACAGTGTTCTTTTGGTTCTGCTCATTTTGCTATACATTATTTCATGCAAGTCTATCCATGTTTTCCTAAGATCATCCAGCTCATCATTTCTTTCTTTTTTTTTACATTTTGGAGGGGGTAAAGCAGAGCAATTGGGGGTAAGTGACTTGCCCAAGGTCAAACAGCTAGTAAGTGTTAAGTGTCTGAGGCCAGATTTGAACACAGGTCTTCCTGACTCCAGGGTGAGTGCTCTCTATTCACTGTGCCACCTAGTCACCCAGAGCTCATTGTTTCTTACAGCACAGTAACATGCTATCATGATCATATACCACAACTTGTTCAGTGATTTCCCAATTGACAGGCATCCAGTCCTTTGCTACAACAAAGAGAGATGCTATAAATACTTTAAAACGTGTAGGTTCTTTTCCTTTTTCCCTAATCATCTCTGGAAACAGACACTGTAGTGCTATTGCAGGTAAAGCACAAAGGACTAGTAAATTTGCATTGTTAAATACTTGAATATGAAACAGTAACCCATCGGTCAAACTATAATCTCCAAGAGATAAAGACAGCCTAGTACGATTGATCAACAAATATTTCACATTCACCTCAGATCTACACATTTCCCACCCATGTCACTCATAAGTACAAATCTTATGAACATACAGACAAGGTTCATTAGTTTAATTAGCTGCAGAACCCAAATATCAATGATACCCTTCTGCTCTGAGAAATGCCAGTAGAAATCACCTCCTACTAGGCAATCAGCTTCTGAATTCTTTTTTTTTTTCTTTTAATTTTTGAGTTCCCAGTTGTCTCTCTCTCCCTCTCTAGCCCCTACCCATCCACTGTGAAAGCAAGTAATATGAAATCAATTATATATGTGAAGTCATGCAAAACATATTTCCACATTAGCCTTCCTTGTTGAAAAAAAAAACAAGAAAAATAAAGTAAATGGAAAAAGTATGCTTCAATCTGTACTCAGAGTTCATCACTTCTCTTTCTGGCTGTAGATAGCATTTCATTTTCTGCATGAGTCTTTTGGAATTATCTTGGATCATTGTATCAGACTATCTAATTCTTTCACCATTGATCATCATTACAATAATATTGTTGCTACATACAATTTTTTCCTGGTACTGCTCACTCCACTTTGAATCAGTTTATATAGCTCTTGAATTCTTAAAAGACAGATGGAATTACCCAAAAGGCAGAAAAATCAATTCTCAGAATTGCTCCTTGGTGACCTGGTCTCAGGGTAAGATTCACAAAACAGAAGAGACAGCTAGGGACTTAAGGCCCATCTCCTCAGGCTCACCTAGACAAACATATATTCCTGCCACAATATAAATGCAATTGTCATTGTTTCCATAAGGAGAGGAGAGGAAGAAAAATCTCTTCCCTCTCATCTGGAAGTCCAACAGAGAGCTATTGTTGGTTGTGTCCCAAAAAAGAGGCTGCCCCCTGCCCCCCAAAAGCTGATAAATGTTTCACCTTTATTATAACCCACAGAGTGGGCAGCTTTTCCTAGTTCAGTTATCTAATAGAGCTCCACAGGTAATAATAGGGGATTAAAACTCAGGATACAGGTAAGGCACAAATGTAGATATTGAAGTCTTCTGAATAGAAGCCAGAGGAGCAAATGACATCACTAAAAGACTGAGACAATAATTTAATTATTGTTATTATTATTATTATTATGGCTACCATTTATATAGCACTTTAAGGTTTTCAAAGTGTATTGTGAATATTACTTCAAATATTATTGTGATCTTCACAACCACCCTGAGAAGTAGATGCCATTCTTGTCCCTATTTTAGAAGTAAGAAAACTCACCTCTCTACCTAGCTGTATTTTACAGCATGGGGCAGTGGAAAAACACTGAATTCAAAATAAAAACATTGATTTTTTTTTATCTGTCTCTAAGATTTATTAGGCATGTGTCCTTGGCCAAGTTACTTAACCCTCTTTAAGTCTTATCTTTAAAATAGACAATATTTCTGATTGAGATGGTTTCTGCCCTCATAACTTCAGAGAATTTATGTGAGGATCAAATAAGATTATAGGATCATGAGATCATAGATAATGTATTCTACAATGTTCTGTCCACCTTAAAGTTCTACTTAAATATAAGGCTGCATTATAATTATTTCTCTTAACTTTGTCACTGACTAGCTCTATAAAAAAACAGAAATAGTAAAGCTGGTTTGTATTACCAAAAATATCTTCTCCAAACTTGTGTATCAGCAAGCACCCCAGCATCCCCAGGGTGGCTGCCAACACAGGTTCTTAGATCTGCTTTGTTAAAGGAAAGCAACTCAAAATGGGTTAACAAGCTTACTTTAATCAGTCAGATATGTATTGTTTACCTAGTTCAGGGGAAAAAAGTCAGCACCCTGAACTTCAGAGTATACAGACAGAATTATCAAGACAGAGAAACAGATCAAGTAGACAGGTTTCCAAACTGTCCAACCATTAGATCCATACCAAATCAACATCTGGGTTTTTCAAAGCCAGGGGGCTCTCAACAAAGGCTTCCCAGAGTCTCATATGATCAAATCACAGAACACTTCACAAAGTGAGCCCCAAAGCAAAGCCTCACATCAGGGATTATATAGCCTTCTCCTAGGTCAGAGAATGTAACCACCCTCTTGACCCACTGCCCAATCACACAGCATCAAGGTGTGGGCATTCCTGAAAACCAAGCCTCCTGCCACAGGCTCCATGTGACCACATTCAGCCTATTAGGAGGCAGAGTATATTTTCAAATCAAGGAAGTTTCTCAGAGTCTCTTAAGCCTATCAAAAGGCCTAAGGGCAGAGAAGATCTTTAAATTTGCATTTCCATTACAACTTGTAGGAACTGATGTAGATGAAGTAAACAGAACTAGGGAAGCATTTTAAACAATAAACAGCAATATTGTAAAGATAAACAGCATTGAAAGATTTAGAAACTTGGACCAACATGATGGCAAATCACAAATCCAGAAGACTAGAGATGAAATATGCTAGGCTCATCCTGAAAGAGAAATGATGGACTCAAAAGGGGAGAAGTAAAGTGACAGAAATAATATGGATCAGAAAATAAAATAAATTTATTAAAAAAAATTTCCTCCTACAATGCCTGAATTATATTTTACTTCACTTTGTTATGCTGCCTGAAATCCTATTAATTAGAAATTAATTTAGATTAACAAGTATGCACTTTTTTTTAAATTGCAGAGTTCTTAGGAGGAATGAAAGATGTTGTAAGTGTATCATATATTAGTATGAAATAGCTTAATCAGCTTGATTTTCTTTTCAAGCTGCCTGGAAGTTTAGAGGCACGTGCCTGAGGGCTTTCTTTTTTATCCTATCCTATTCAAAACTCATATCAATTACTTAGATAAAGGGTGTGTGTGTGTGTGTGTGTGTGTGTGTGTGTGTGTTCTAAAGAAATGCCTCAAAATTATCAGAAATTGCTAATATGATAAATGACATAATCATGATTCAAGTGATATCAAAGGAATCAATTTTTAAAAATGATAAAGAAGGTGGTATAACTATACTAGATCACAAACTGTATTATAAGGTGGTAATTATCAAAACAATTTGGTATTGACCAAGAAATAGAGTGGTGTATCAGATTAAGTACACATTATATCCTAGTAAATGACCATAATAATCTAGTGTTGAACAAAATCAAAGATTCAAGCTTTTGTAATGAAAACTCATTATTTGACAAAAACTGTTCAGAAAACTAGACAAAATTATGGTAGAAACTAAGTATAGACCAATGTCTCACACCATGTGTACCAAGATAAGGTCAAAATTGGTAGATGATTTATACGTAAAGGTTGATACCATAAGCAAATTAGGAAAACATGGAATAATTTATTTTTCAGACCTATGGACAGGAAAATTATTTAGAACCACAGAAAATATAGAGAACATTTCAAAATATAAAATGGATAATTTTCATTATCTAAAATAAAAGTTTTTCACAAGCAAAACCAAAGCAACCAAAATTATAAGGAAAGCAAAAAACTGGAAAAACATTTTTTTGCTTTTTTTTGGAGTTGTTTGGGGTTAAGTTACTTGCCCAAGGTCACATGGCTAGCTTTTGTGTTAAGTGTCTGAGGTCAGATTTGAACTCAGGTCCTCCAGACTCCAGGGCCAGTGCTCTATTCGCTATGCCACCTAGCCACCCCCATGGGAAAACATTTTTGCAACAAGTATCTCTAATAAAGTCTTCATTTATCAAATATGTAGATAACTGAATCAACTTTTTAAAAATACAAGTCATTCTCCAGTTAGTAAATCATCAAATGATGTGAACAGGTATTTAGACAAAGAAATTAAAACAATCTATAGTCATATGAAAAAATGTTCTGTATCATGATTGAATAGGGAAATGCAAATTAAAATAACTCTGAGGTACTACCTCACACCTATCAGATTGACTAATGTGATAAAAAGGGAAAATGTTGGATGTTGGAGGGGATATGGAAAAACTGGGACACTAATGCACTAATGGTGGAGTTATGCATTGATCCAACTATTCTGAGGAGCAATTTGGAACTATGCCCAAAGAGCTATTAAAACTGTGCATACCCTTTGATCCAGTGATACAACTGCTAGGTCTCTTTTCAAAAGACCACCAAAAGGGGGCAGGGGGAAAAAGGATCTGTTTGTACAAAAAAAATATATTTATAGCAGCACTTTTTGTGGTGGCTAAGAATTGAAAATTGAGTGGATGCCTATCAATTGGGCAATAGTTAAACAAGCTGTGGTATATGATTGTGATAGAATATTATTTTGCTATAAGAATGATAAGCAGGATGATTTCAGAAAAACCCAGAAAGACTTACATGAACTGATGCAAAGTAAGTGAGCAGAATCAGGAGAATATTGTACACAATAACAGCAACATTGTATGAAAAAAAAAAGGGTGAATGACTTAGCTATTCTCAGCAATGCAATGGTCCAAGACAGTCCCAAAGAATTCACAATTAAGCCTGCTATCCACCTCCATAGGAAGAACTGATACTGTCTGAATGCAAATTGTTTAATAGCATGTTTATGCTATTTTTCACTTTCTTTATTTTTGAATTTTCTTGTAAAAAATAACTAACATGGAACTGTTTTACATGATTATACATGCATAAACCATATCAAATTGCTTACCATCTCAGCAAAAGGGGAGGGGAGAGAAGGAAAAAGGAAAAGAATTTGGAACTCAAAACTTTTTTCTAAAAACATTTTAAACTGTTTTAACATGTAAAGGGCGGCAGAGCGGGAGATAAAATATTATGAAAAGAAACGATCCCAACAAATCTAAACATTTGTTAGATTCAAACCAATCAGACAATTACATTTCAATACTTTTATGGTTCAAGACTTCAATATTCAGGATTTCACCAGCTTCAACACCCCCTGCACTGAAACTGGTTATAACACTACAAGACCTAAGCAAATGGTTTAATGAGCTGTTTTACTCAAGTTCATCACTTAGTGCTCCACCCAATGGTGATGAACCTTTCCCAAGTGAGCAAGACTGTTCCTCTCTCCTTGAGGCTACACTTGAAGCCTCTCCAGCTTAGGAGGACCTGACAGAGATTAAACTGCATTGTCATCATCTTTGAGAGTCCAGGACCAGATCCATATTTTGATGAAATGTCAGAGCAAGAGGTTAGTAGAACAAGATAAAATTTAACAGAGTCAAAATCCTACATTTTGGTTCAAAAAAATCAAATTGACAAGTAGGAGGAAGGAAAACCCTGTCTTGATGACACTTCTTTAAAAAAAAAAAGATTAAAAATCTGAAAGATTTAATTTACCATATATTATCAGCTAATAGTGTGATGCATTTGCTTTGTGATAAAAGCCTTCTTTGCATTAGTAGTAATGCCCAGAACAAAAAAAGTAATAAAACTCTACACTAGTCACACTTTGAGGATCTACTGTTTAACTCTGGGTACGACGTTTTAAAAGTTACATCATGAAACTAGCATATATGAAGAGCAAGGTAGCAAGGACAGTAAGGAGTTCAGATTCAAAAAGATATTCCCAATCCTAGAAGGAGGGATGAACTCTAATAAGGATAAAGATAAAGTCACATGCTTGGAATTTTTTTAATTGATGTCACAAGGATAGTATAGGAGACCATGACTAGTAATAATTTCTCTGAAAAAGATCTGGGGGTTTTAGTAGACCATAAATTCAGTATCAGTTAAATTTATGACATGGTAAACAAGAAGAAAATAAAAGGAAAGCAATCTTAGGCTTTAAGATAGGCAAAATGTCCAGAATGAGGAAAGTGATAGTCCTGCTGTACTCTTCTCCCATCAGACCAATTCTGGAATATGTAGTAAGTTTTGGATACAGCACTTTATAAAGAAGTATTGATAAGCTAGAACCCAGAAGCATGCATTTGTATGATCAAAGAACTAGAGACCATGGTACAGGAGATTTGGTTGAAGAACCTGGGAACAGTTAGCCTGGAAAAACACTTAATGGGGAAGGAGATCTGAATATAATTCCTCTTTTCAGGTATTTAAGATATTTAAATAGAATCACATAGAAGTCAAGTCATCAAGCATTTATTTATTTATTTTTGGAGGGGGAGGCAGGTCAATTGGGGTTAAGTGACTTGCCCAAGGTCACACAGCTGGTAAGTTTTAAGTGTCTGAGGCCAAATTTGAACTCAAGTCCTCCTGACTCCAGGGCCAGTGCTCTATTCATTGTGCCACCTAGCCACCCTGCATCAAGCACTTATTAAGTGCCTACTATGTTCCAGGCACTGTATGAAGCATTGGTGATACAAAGAAAGGCAAAAATCAGTCCCTGTTCCCAAGGAACTTACAATCTAATGGTGGAGACAACTTACAAATATTTATGTGTGGACAAGATATGTAGAGGATAAATTGGAAATAATAAGTAGAGGGAAGACACTAATACTAAGAGCAACTGGAAAAGATTTTAGAAGGTAGAATTTTAGCTGAGATCTGAAAGAAGCCAGGGGAGCCAAGAGAAGAAGATGAGGAGGGAGAGAATTACAGGCATAAGAGACAGCCAGTGAAAATTCATAGAGTTGAGAGATGGAATATCTTGTTTGAAGAACAGCAAGAAGGCCAGTGTCATTGGCTCACAGAGTATGTAGTGGGGAGTAAAACATAAGAAGACAAGAAAGGTATTACCAAGGCAGCCAGATTATAAAAAACTTTAAAAACCAAACAGAACCTTTTTATTGATCTGGGAGATAATAGGGAGCCACTGGAGTTTATCAAATAGAGGGATGTGATAGGCTTGGTTTGTTTGGCACCAGGGCACAAAACTAGGAACAATATGTGAAAGTCACAGAGAAGTAGATTTAACAATTAGGGTTAGGGAGGTAGTAAGTTCCACTTTCCTAGATATCTTCAAGTAAGTGTTCAATTACTGTTTATTGAAAAAGAATTCTTGGTTACATTACAGGTTGAACAAATCACAGACCTTTCCAACTCAAATTTGTAGTTTTGGAAGTCTGAATAATATAACATATGAGAAAATGTTAGAATATAACATAGGAGCCTAGGGAAGCACATGATCTTGGAATTGGAAGGGACCTAATTCCAAAGTTTACCATACTTTGATGTCAATGAATTCTATATGCCCAACAAGAACTGTCTTGAAGACCATGATTGAGAGAGAACCCAATACCTACAAAAGCTGCCCATTCTACTCTGATAATTCTAATTATTTAGAAGCATATCTTTATAGCTAAATGTGGCTCTTTTCAACTTCTACCATTGCTCCTCCTTAGCCTGCCTTCTAGAGTCAAGAAAAACAAATGTAATATGACCCTTTGGCCACATGACAGTCTTTTAAACACTTAAATGCAATTATCATAGACAGCTATCATGTCCTTTCCTAAGACTTAACAAAGACAAAGTCTTACATTTAGATTGAAAAATCAGATTAACAAGTATGGGGAAGGAAAGACCTGGCTTGATAATAAAAGTTCTTTAAAAAAAAAAGACAAAAAAAATCTGAAAATCATAATGGACCACATACCAAATATCAGCTAACATTTTTTACATTGCTCTGGGCAAAAGCATCTCCAGTTCCTTCAGCTGCCTGTCATATAACATGATCCTGACTGAGGTCTTCAGTCTGCTTGCCCTTTTATGTCTAGTCTTTTGTTTTTTTTTTTTATTTTAGACTCAAACAACTGTAGCAGCAAGTACTCTAGCCTACCCAGGGTGGCAGCCAACACAGGTTCCTAGATCTGCTTTTCTAAAGGAAAGCAACTCAAAATGGATTAACAATCTTGCTTTAATCAAACATATGACATTTATGTAGTTCAGGGGGGAAAGGTCAGCACTGCAAACTTCAAAAAATACAAACAAGTTAGAAGCAGACAACCAATACATAGAAACATCAGCAGACAGGCTTCCAACTGTCTGACCATTACATCCATACATAGTCAGTTACGAGAGAGAGAAGTACCAACATCTGGGTTTTCAAAGCCAGGGGGCTCAACAGTTGCCCAGAGTCTCATCTGGTCCAATCACACAACTCTTCTCAAAGTGAGCCCCAAAACAAAACCTCACATCAGGGTATATATATCCTTCTCCTGGCTCAGAGAATGTCACAACCCTCTTGACCCACTTCCCAATCACAAAGCACCAAAATACAGGGGCATTCCTGGAAAACAAGTCTCTGCCACAGGCCCCATGTGACCACATTCAGCCTATTAGGGGGCAGAGTATATTTCCAAATTAAGGAAGGTTCTCAGGGTCACTTAAGCCTACCAAAGGGCCTAGGGGCAGCGAAGATCTTAGATTCCCATTCCCATAACAACAACAGAACACAAATGCAGAATAGAGAGAAGAAACAAAAACATATCATAAACTTAGCTACTGGAACTTAAGTACAAAATAAGAAAGAAAAAAAAAAGCATGTCACGTGCATCACAGAACAATAAGAGAGGATTCAAAATATGTAACAATGAATTTTCTTTTCAAGAAAGCCTGTATGGTAAATAATACAGGGGAGTGGAGCCAACATGGCATAATAGAAGCAGGAAAACTCTGTATGCTCCCTCTATAACCACTTCAAACACCTATAAAAAATGACTCTAAACAAACTTTAGTGCTACAGAACCCACAAAGTGACAGAGAGAAACAAACCTCCCGCTGAAGACAACCTGGCAGGTGCACAGGAAGGGTTCATTGCAGCCTGCTGGAAGCAGAGCCCAACCCTGTGTGAGCCCATAGTTTTAGCCTCAGGGCAGCCCCAACCAGCTTCCACCTGGAGGGACTTTGGGAGAATAGATCACCAGCAACTGTCATGGTTTCCAGAATTATCAACCCATAAATGCCAAAGAAAAAGTGAGAGGTCAATGTGGACTTAGTCAGATCAGGGGGTCTGGGAATGTGGTCTGGCCTCTTCCTCCAGAGGGAGAAGTGACTGAGGTGGGGCAGCCATGTAGCTGCTGCCACATGGCTGCTTCAGAGCTCCTGACCTGCAGATTGTAGCGGGACAAAGCAACTAGTCTAAGGGTAATCGCTCTTGCTTTAAGCTGCTTGGATCTGGATTGCCGTCCAGCATGGAGGTGCTGGGTTGTGTGACCAGGTGCCAGAACTGGTGGAGGCTTCAGAGAAGATACCCAACTAATAATTCTGGCAGCTGCAAAAACCCCAGCGATTTGGGACAAACCTCTCCTCTCTGGAAGCAGAGTTCTACTGTGGCAAAAAGCTTTGAGCTTGAGTCAAATAATTGAGTGGCAACATGAGCAAACAAAGGAAGCAAAGCAAGCGCAGCACCCTGACTTTGGATTCTTTTTGGGGGGACGAAAAGGATCAAAGCATTGAACAGGAGGAAGACAACAAACTCAGAACTCCTGAACCAAAAGCTTCCAAGAAAAATATGAACTATACATACAGGAGCTTAAGAAGGATTTTGAAAACCAAATAAGAGAAGTGGAGGAAAAATTGGGAAGAGAAATGAGAATTATGCAAGAAAATCACGAAAAGAGAGTCAACAACCTGACTGAAGAAAATAACACCTTAAAAAATAGACTAACTCAAATGGCAAAAGAGGCGAAAAAAGGCAATGAGGAGAAGAATGCCTTAAAAAGCCGAATTTTCCCAATGGAAAAAAGTTTCTCGAAAGCTCACTGAAGGGAAAAATTCCTTCAGAATTAGTCTGGAGCAAATGGAAACTAGTGACTTTATGAGAAATTATACTATTAAACAGAACCAAACAAATAAAAAAATAGAAGACAATGTGAAATATCTCATTGGAAAAACCGCTGACCTGGAAAATACATTCAAGGAGAGATAATCTAAAAATTATTGAACTACCTGAAAGCCATGATCAAAAAAAGAACCTAGAAAGTATCCTTCAAGAAATTATCAAGGAAAAATACCCTGATGTTTTAGAACCAGAGGGCAAAACAGAGGTTGAAAGAATCTACTGATCACCTCCTCAAAAAGATCCCAAAAAGAAAACTCCTAGGAATATTACAACCAGGTTCCGGAATTCCCAGATCAAGGAGAAAATACTACAAGCAGCCAAGAAGAAATAATTTAAATATTTTGGAAACAAAATCAGGATAACACAGGATCTGGAAGCTTCTACACTGAGGAATCGAAGGGCTTGGAATATGATATTCCAAAGGTTAAAGGAGCTGGGATAAATACCAAGAATCATCTACCCATCAAAACTGTGTATAATGTTTCAGGGGAATATATGGTCATTCAATGAAACTGAGGACTTTTAAGCATTCTTGATGAAAAACCAGAGTTGAATAGAAAATTTGAGATTCAGATACAAGAAGAAAGAGAAGTATGAGAAGGTAAACAGGGAAAAGAAATCATAAGGAACATATCAAAGTCAAACTATTGACATTCCTATATGGAAAAATGATCATTGTAAATTATGAAACTTTTCTCAGTATAAGAATAGTTGAAGGGAATAAAAATGTGTGTATATATATGTATATGTATACATACATATATGTCTATATAGGAGGGTATATGCATGTATGAATACATATGAGTGTGTGTGTATCTGTGTACAGGTATACAACGACAAAGGGCACAAGACCAATTGAATAAGATGGGATGGTACTTAAAAGGTGAAATTGAGAGGTTAGAGAAGAATATAATGAGAGAAGATGGGCAGAGACAGAACAGGAAAAATTATCTCATATAGAAGAGGCAAGGGAAAACTGTTACAATGGAGGGGAACAGGAAGGCAAAAAGGAAATAGTCAAACTTACTATCATTGAATTTGGCTTAGGGAGGGAATGACATATACACTCTTGCTCTACAGGAGAGTAGGGGGAAGGGGATGATAGGGGGGATGATGAAGGGGAGGGCAGGTTGGCGGTAGGGAAGTTGGAAGCACACACTTTTGAAAAGGGACAGGGTCAAAGTAGAGAATAGAACAAGTGGGGGGCAGGATAGGATGGAGGGAAATACAATCTTCCACAATATATCCACTATGGAAATGTTTTGCATAGCTACACATGTCCAACCTATATTGAATTGCTTATCTTCCCAGTAAGGGTGGGTGATGAGGGAGTAAGGGAAAGAATCTGGATTTCAAAGTTTTAAAATAAAATGTTTAGGGGCGGCTAGGTGGCACAGTGAGTAGAGCCCCGGCCCTGGAGTCAGGAGGACTGCAGTTCAGATCTGGCCTCAGACACTTAGCACACACACACACACACACACACACACACACACACACACAAGAAAATTAGCCGTGTGACCTTGGGCAATTTATTTAACCCCAATTGCCCTCCAAAAAGCAAAAAGAGAAAAATCAAATGTTTAAAAAAATATACTATTTTTTTTTAACATGCAACTGGGACATAAGATATACAGGCACTGATCCATCTTGCCCTACTAGAAAGTCAGAGGGGGGATGGGGAAGGATATAGAAGAGAGCAGATTGGGGGAGGGTGTATACAGTGGTTTCGCTGTTTTGGGGTGGTGGGTAGGGGAAAAACAGAGAGAAAATTTGTAACTCAAAATCTTATGGAAATGAATGATGGAAACTAAAAATAAACATAAAATTTAATTTAAAAATATAATACACATTGTGTTGAAAACTGACCATCTTTTCTTTGCTTCTTTGTAAGTTTCCTTTTGTACTTGTGTACTTTTTACTTTCTTTTTTTTCCTCCCCCACTCCTCCACCAGAAGGCTACACTTAAGTTTGGATATGTTTCTCTATAGCTATAGATATATACATACACATATATATGTATAACATTTATAAAGAAATTTAATTTCCCAAACAAATTCTGCTCTTGTGCATATCTCTTGTTTCCTATCTCTCCTGCCTCCTCTATTTTACTTCTACCCACTACCCGGCCCTCCTATGACTTGCCTAACCCCATCCAAGGATCTCTCCCCTATCTTCCCATTCCCATGAATCTAAACACCCTTCTATACTCCTCTTTTACCTATTCCTTCATGCTCCTCTCTAAAAATTCCTCCCTTGTCCTCTCCTCCTTCTCTATGCCCCTACCATTTTATTTTTTTTCTAAATTTAGAAGACTTGTATACTCTACTAAATATATATGTATTGTTCCCTCTTAAACCCATTCCTTATGAATGAGGTTACCAGAACTACCAGCCTTCCTCCCCCTACTAATTCATCTATACTGATTCTTCCTCATAGCTCATTTATATAAAATAATTACTCTTTTTAGCTGTTCCTAAATGGTTTTACTCTTTATATTCATGTCATACTCAGGTTTACCAAAATCTTTCTTATAAGTTATGCAATTATTAATAAGAATCTTAGAGCTACATTTTACATATATTAAAAAGTGAAGAGTCTGTCCTTATTGAATCCCTTATACTCAATCTTTGGTATGTACCTTATGTTTCTCTTGGTTCTTGTACGTCAAATCTATTAAGTTCAGGTGTTTTGTTTTGTTTTAACAAAGTCTTGAAAGTCTCACAGTTGATCAAATGTCCATTTTTTTTTTCATTCAGGATTATGCTTAACTTTGCTGGGTATGATATTTTCAGGCAGATCCCCAGTTCTTTTGCCCTTTGATACATAGTGTTCCAAGACCTTCGGTCCTTTAAGGTCTCCATTGCTAGGTCTTGTGTGACTCTAATTGTGGCACCCTCATATTTAAATTGTTTTATTCTTCTTGCTTTTAATATTTTATCCTTTAGTTGGGGGTTTCAGAATTTGACTATGATATTCCTATGAGTTTTCCTTATAGGATCTCTTTTAAATGGTGATTGATGGATTTTTTTTTTCTATTTCTACTTTCCCCCCTTGTTCTAATGTTTTGGGGCAATTTTCTTTTTTTTTTTTTTTGTTCTTTTTCAATTTTTATTATTTCCTTTCTTTTTATATTAACATAATTTCCAAACGTATTCCTTCTTTTCCCTAACCTGGACAGCCATCTCTTTAACAAAGAATTTAAGGGGGGGGGGACATAATCCAATAAAACTAGCCAACAAATGAGAGGTAAATGTTTGTAAGAGAAGACACTCCCTGGATCTAAGTAGATGTACAAAATCATAAGAATAAATTTAAGAACTTTCCAACCAAGATTATGCATACAATTTTTACCTAATGTTTATGAATGGAATGGTTAAAACTTATTTTCCTTGAATGTCAGTAATGAGTAACTAATTTCACCATCTCCACAAGGTATGTCCCTGTGCAGCTGTCCTCTCTTTAACTGCCACATTATTTGAAGTAATCTTCCTACCTCCAACCTCACCATCAGCCCATGTCCTAAGCCTTTCCTAATTCTTGACCCAATCCCTCTGAAATGCCTTTCTCCAAATACCTCTATGATGTGTTAGCTGCTAAATCCTATGGTCTTTTCTTAGTTCTCATCCTCTGACTTCTCCACAATATTAGGTACCAACCATTTCTGCTCAATATTCTCTATACCCTTGGCTTTTTTCACATTGTGATCTCTTCCCCCCCCCTTTTTTTAATGCTCTATTAACTTCTGATTTACATCATTTGTTTCCACCAGATTTTGAGTTACAAATTTTCTCCCCATCTTTCCCCTACCCACTGCCCCAAAACAGCAGTCCCACAGGACATCCCCTCCTCCAATCTGCCCTCTACCACACCTCCCCACACCCCCTTCCACTTTTCCAGTGGATCTCCATGCCTCAGTGCCTGCACATCCCACTTCCCAATTACACACAAGATGGTATTAATAATAGTATATATATATAATTGAACATCTGATTTCAAAACCTTCAATTCCAGATTCACTCCCTTCCCTCCCCATCACTCACCCCCACTGGGAATATACGCAGTTCAATATAGGTTGTACATGTGTGGCCAATGCAAAACAACAACATAGTAGATATATTGTAAAAGACTGACCACATTTCCCTCCCTCCTATCCCACCTCCCACCCACTCTACTCTCCACCTTGATTCTGTCTATTTTCAAAAGTGAGTGCCTCCAACTTCCCTACCCCCCAGCCCACCCTCCCCTCCACCATCCCCCCTCTCATCCCCCTCCCCCCCTACTCCCCTGGATGGCGAGACACCCCACCCAGTGTGCATTTCACTCCCTCCTCAAGCCACACCCAATGGGAACAAGGTTGACCCACTCCCCCCTGCCTTCCCATTCCTCCCCTCCATTGCAACCATTTTCCCCTGCCTCCTCTGTATGAGATAGTTTACCCCAATCTGTCTCTCCCCATCTCCTCTCACCACATTCCTCTCACCTCTTAACTTCACCCTTCAAGTATCATTCCTTCCTGTTAAATTGGTCCTGTGCCCTCTATGCATGTGTACATGTAAACATATATACACAAAATCACATATGTATTCATATGCCCATATACCCTCATATATAGACAAATATATATTTGTAATCCCTTCAACTACTGAGAAAAGTTTCATAAGTTACAATTATTGTTTTTCTATATAGGAATGTTAATAGTTTGACTTTGATAAGTTCCTTATGATTCCTTTTCCCTGTTTACCTTCTCATGCTTCTCTTGCTTCTTTTATCTGAATGGCAAATTTTCTATTCAACTCTGGTTTTTTCAGCAAGAATGCTTGAAAGTCCTCTATTCCACTGAATGACCATATTTTCCCCTGAAACATGATACTCAGTTTTCCTGGGTAGGTGACTCCTGGCTTTAATCCCAGCTCCTTTGCCCTCTGGAATATCACACTCCAAGCCCTTCAATCCCTCAGCATAGAAGCTGCCAGATCCTGGGTTATCCTGATTGTGTTTCCACAATATTCAAATTGTTTCTTCCTGGCTCCTTGTAATATTCTCTCCTTAATCTGGGAATTCCGGAACCTGGCTATAATATTCCTAGGAGTTTTCTTTTTGGGATCTTTTTCAGGAGATGATCAGTGGATTCTTTCAACCTCTATTTTTCCCTCTGGTACTAAAACATTGGGTCAGTTTTCCTTGAGAACTTCCTGGAGGAAGATTTCTAGGTTCTTACTTTGGTCATGGCTTTCAGGAAGTGCAATAATCTTTAAATTATCTCTCCTGGATCTATTTTCCAGGTCAGTGGCTTTTCCCATGAGATATTTCACATTGCCTTCTATTCTTTCATTTGTTTGGATCTGTTTAACAGCATCTTGATTTCTCATAAAGTCATTAGCTTCCATTTGCTCCAATCTAATTCTGAAGCAATGATTCTCCTCATTGAGCCTTTGAGATTCTTTTTCCATCTGGCAAATTCGACTTTTTTAAGGCATTCTTCTCCTCATTGCCTTCTTGGGCCTCCTTTGCCATTTGAGTCAGTCTGTTTTTTAAGGTATTATTTTCCTCAGTCAGGCTGTTGACTCTCATTTCATAATTTTCTTGCATTGTTCTCTTTTCTCTCCCCAATTCTTCCTCCACCTCTCTTATTTGGTTTTCAAAATCTTTCTTAAGGTCCTCTATGGCCTGTAACAAGCTTGTATTTTCCTTTGAAGCTTCTGGTGCAGGAGCTCCGACCTTACTATTTTCCTCCTGTTCCATGCCTTGCTCCCCTCTGTCCCCAAAATAGGAGTGTATTGTTGGAATCTTCTGTCTGCCCTGTTTCCTTTGCCTGCTCATTTTGCAACTCAATTACTTGACTTTTGGGCTTTTTGCCACAGTAGGACTCTGCCACCAGACAGGGGAGCTTTCGTCCCAAATGCCAGTGCCCTCTCAGCCGCCAGAGGTATCAGATGGGTGCCCTGTCTGAGGTCCCCACACCCTCTGGCAAGCTGGACACACACCCCAGAACCTCTACCCCAGACTGCAATCCAGATCCAAGCAGGTTAAAGCAAGAGCGATCATCCCTCAGACTGGCGCCTGGTCCCCCCACACTCTGCAGGCCAAGAGCCGAAGCCGCCAAGTGGCACTGGCTGGTTGTGCCGGTGTCTCAGCAGCTTTTCACCCTTGGGGTAAAAGCCACTCACTCCCACTTACTGGTCCCAAAGTCCAGACTGAACCGACCTCTCACCCCGTCCTTTGCGTCTATGTATTGACAAATCTGGAAACGGCCACAGCCGCTGCCGATCTGGAGTCCCTCTGGCCAGCGGCTGGTCAGGCCCACCCTGGGGCTAAAGCCTCGGTGTGGGTCTGGACTCAGCTCCCAGAGCGCTGCACTGGCCTACTCCTGCCAGACTGCCGGACCGTCCTCAGCGGGAGGCTAGCCTCTCTGCATCATTTCGTGGGCTCTGCAGCTCCAAAGTTTGTTCAGAGTCCCCTTTTTACATGGATTGGTTTCTTTCTCCTTTGCCTGCACATTTTTTGTGGTAATAGTTTAATTTTTGTAATCATCTCTAGGCCTGGGGTATGGGAGATGGTGCTTCTTGCCCCAGATCTCATTTCTCCCCTGTAGCCTGGAACCAAAGCCAAATCTTCAACCTCCTGTAAGTGTCCACAGCAAGGGGTTTTCTGTGCTCACCAGGGATGTCCTGGTTCCTTCTCCACAGCTGCTCTTCTCAGCACAGATGAGTCTGGCATTCCTGGTCAGCCAAAGTTCCCTTGATCTTCCCAGGCTCAGATGCCCAGCTCTCCTCACTATCCCAGGGGTAAAAGTTCCTGTGACTGGGGACCCAGACAGCTGCTCAAACCAACTAACCCCAAGGCTTGCCACTTGTTTAAGCAGCTTGCTGCTTGTAGTTAAAGCAGGCCCTAGCCTGGGGGTGTTTAATCTTTACAGGTACCAAACCTTTTCCCGGGATTTTCCTTGGGATCTTCTCAAATTGTCCTAGGAAGATCCCTGCTGTGCCCCAATTCTTATTTACTTTTACCCACACTTTGTCTGCCCTAAGGTACTATTTTATATCTTTTGTGGTGGAAAATCTAGAGAGCTTGGAATTTTCTGACCTACTCTGACATCTTCCCCAATCCTCTCCTTAGGTTTAGTTAATCAGTATCCTTCCCAAACTATGGAACTCATAATGTGATGCAGTATTCTAGATATGATCTAACCAAGCCAGGGTATAATGAGATGCCTGGGCACTATTCTTCCCTTAATATAGACTCTCTTAAAGAAGCCTAAGAGGACGGGGCGGATAGGTGGTGCAGTGAGTAAAGCGCAGGCCTGGAGTCAGGAGGACCCGAGTTCAGTTCTGGCCTCAGACACTTAACAAACACAAAAAACTAGCCATGTAACCTTGGGCAACTTACTTAACCCCAATTGCCCTCCAAAAAGGCAAAAAAGAAAAAAAAAGCCCAAGATGGTATCACCTTTACAAGAATGGGGGGGAGGGGAAGTAGACATGATAACTTTTTGAATGTCTACCATGTGGAAAAGAGAGAGGGCAGAGAAGAGAAGAAATAAGCACGTATCAAACTTCCATTATGCACCAGCGCTGTGCTAAAAACTTTACAATTATCTCATTTGATCTTCATGATGACCCTGTGAGGTAGGTGCTATTATTATCTTCATTTTGCTGCTGAGAAAATGGAGGCAGTCAGTGGTTAAGTGAATTGTCCAATGTCACATAGCTAGAAAGTGTCTAAAACTGGATTTGAATTCAAGTCTTTCTGACTCCTAAACCAGAGTCCACTACACTACCAAGATACCTGACAATAGATTTGTTCCATATTGCCCGCAGAGGATAGAACTAAAAACATTAGTTAAAGGCAGAGGGGAAAAGATTTCAGGAAAAACTTTCTAAAAATTAGACATTTAAGCAATGGAACCAGTCACTGCATAAAGTAGTGAATTCCCCATTAGTGAAAGTGTTGAAGCAGATACTGAATACTTGTTGTAGAAGTGATGACTACTTTAGGTAGCAAATTAGACTAGATGACCTGTAAAATGACCTACATTCTCCTGACTTTATTCTGTCATTTTCCAAGACAAAGGGAAGGGTTTCCTCCCTCTTTTCTCAGAGTGTTAGGAAGTTTTGTTTCCTTGTTAATGAATGTCACATGGTCTCCTGATCCAAAGACCTGTGACTCAGACTAGACTATTTATCATTAGCCTTGTTCCTTTAGAATATAGGTTGTGGTATTGCTGCTGTGGGCTTGCCGAAGTGCTTTACTTTGTTCCTACAGGAAAATGCTTTCTATATACCAAGCTCCTGTTGCAATTGAATTTTGCAACATCTGCTTTTCTTAAGAAATAGATGGCTTACTTATTGTGTATTTAAGTTTAAAATAAATTAATTTTTAAAAAATAGACTGCCTGTATATGAATAAAGATCAGTAAATGAGCTACTATTTGGATGATTTCCAGAAAGTCCTAAGATTTGATGGGATCATTTTCTCATTCTGTGTCTCATGCCAAAGATTTGTCTCTTTTATTCTTGCTTCATTCTGTGCTTTGCAAAGAGAAGTGGTGAGGTGGGGCCTGACCAGCCCAATGTTCTATAACCTCTCCCTTTGTTTTGGACACTATGTTTCCTAGAAGCATTGCCAAGGAAAATTCAAACAAGTTTGTGGGAATTACAATTAGCATTGCAGCCACTCCTTTTAACCACTAGGGGTCATACTACTACATTATACAAGACAGTACCAGTCTGAAAAGGATTATCAATTGATAAAGCTCCCTGTTAACTTATTTTCTTACCTGATAAAGGAACACTGGACATTTACATTAAACATTAAGTAAAGAAAATAATAATAATAAAAGATACACTTGAAAGGAGATACCACAGATTTGAGATTCTTGTGCATAATAAATATAATACAAAGGTAAATTTCTTCCTTAATAAATATTTCAATTATTCACATGCTCCTTCCAGTTGGCAAGAAGTTATGCAATCCATATTCATTGTTACAAGATTAGTCATGAAACTGGGCAAGTGCTAATAGGGTAGAAACAATTAAAATTATCATACTCTCAGAAAAATAATCCCAGAAAATTCTCTTTTTTTAAATGACCATGAATGTCACAATATTCTATCCATATCCTATTTCCTGCAATGGACTCCAGCAGTTTTAATAATGAAGAGGAATCATTTCATAATGTACATGATGGTTCGAGGTGGGGTAATGAGTTGTGGATGGGAAGTTAGGATACGTGGATTCTAGCCCATGTTCTACCACAACTAGCTATTTGACATTGGGAAAATAACTACTCCAGGCCTTGGTTTCCTCAGCTGCAAAATGAGATTAGATTTCATGGTACCTTCCAACTCAAACAGAATTGCATGAAATTATTAATAATACAACATAACCAGGTAATTGCTAATGTTTAAAAGGTTGAGGAGTAAGATTAGTGATCCTGAAGAAATGAGAAATCAATTGTATAAAGAGAAGAAAACATTCCATCTCTAGGTTAGAGTAGGTTAAGAAATGGGTCAAACTCTGATCACAGAACATATTGAGTAAAACTTCCAAGAAATAGGATGGTATAGCAGAAAGACTTGAAGACTAGAAATCGGAAAGTCTTTGTTCATTTCCTGACTTAGACGTTTGTTAGTTGACTGGTCCTGTGAGAATCATTTAAGCATTTGCAGTGTAAGTTTCATCTTTTCGGTAAAACAAATATAACAATAACGTCTGTAGCACTCACATCACAGTTGTTGCTCGAATCATCATATGTAATGTGCTTGGAAAACCTTAGAGAATTATGCAAAGGTGTTATTAGTCTTCATAAACAAACTTTTAGGTGGCATCATGGATTAAGGGCTGGGCTTGAAGATAAGTTTAATCCTGAGTCACACACTTATTAGCTGAGTGACCCTGCGCAATTCTCTTGACCTCTATCAGACTCAGTTTCCTCATTTGTAAAAGGGGGTTAATGATGTCACCAACCTCCCCATGATATTGTGAGAATCAAAAGAGGTAACATACGTAAAGTTCTTTGCAAACTTTAAAATGCAAGTTATTAAATGCTTCTGTGAAAATCAACAAAAGGAAAACTTGGATACATTTTTAATACAAAATATACTTTAAAACAAGCACCTTGATATTATAGCAATAAAACTTGAGAAAATTACAATTTAATTTTCAAGCACTTATATAGTTCAATATACACAGAGAGAAAAATATCTTCTTTTATCAACTAAATCAGCATCTTAGAGAAAAGTTGATACTGGGAAACTGACAATTAAGAAGTTCAAAAAGGGAGTGGCTAGGTGGCACAGTTAATAGAGTACTGGCCCTGGAGTCAGGAGGACCTGAGTTCAAATTTGGCCTCAGACACTCACTAATTATTTGGTCCTAGCCAAAATACTTAACTCAGCCTCAATTTCCTCATTTGCAAAAGGAGGATAATAATTGCAACTACTTCCCAGGATTGTTGCAAGGATCAAATGGAATAATATTAAAATGCTTTGCAAATGTCAGTTGTTATTAATTAATAATTAATTAAATTTCTAGTTCTCTATGCTTTATAAGATCTTTACAATATATTCTGTGATAAAAGTATTCAACAGAATAGAAATAAAATGAGGTTTCTTCCTTTTTGTATAATTTTTTTCACTTAAAAACAAAGATGTTGCACATTTCAAGTGAGAGTATTTTCCATTTTGGTAAGAAATGGAACTAAAAAGTCAGAGGAGAAGAATTACAAATGGAATTCTTTGTGTAACCTGAGAAAGTTATTGCATTTGTTTTTTTACGAAAATAGCATTAGTAAACCGGTCCCTATTTCATTATTGACATATGTTGAGAGTACCTGAGGTAATACAGGTTGATCGAATTCAACAAAGGTTTATTAAATATTTACTATGTGCAAGATACTGGCCTAATGTTGTGAAGAGAATGATAAAAGCAAGACAATCCCTCCTCTCAATGAATTTACACTATAATAATGATGATCCAACAGGGGCATACCCCAAAAGTGTCTGGCAAATAGCAGGCACTTAATAAATGCTTGGTAATTGATTTATTTGTTGATATACACAATATTGAATATTATTTAAAAAGGAGGGCTCCAAAGTATTTGACAGAAATTTGGAGAAGAAAAAAAATGTTTTCATCTGGATAGATCACAGGGAAGGTTTTATAGTGGAGCTAGGGATTGAAGGAAGAAAAAGAACTTCAGCAGACAGATAGATGTATGGAGTCTAAGCATTTCTGACACACAGAAATGCATGGAAGTAGGAAAATTCCCTATTAGGTTTAGGATTATCAAGAAATTCAGTGTCAGAAAAGAGACAAAGCATTCCGTACTACTTAGACATGAGCCAGCTTATAAGGAGGCAGAAAATCAAGGCAGCTTTAAAGCTAATATGCTAAATTTATAATAGGCTTTTTGTTTTAAAGCCAGATGTACCTAATAGAGATTCATAGCTTTATACATTAATTCTCTGTTTCTATTATTCTTTGTAGATGGATATGCTAATGTTTTTGGTGTTTGATACGTTCAAAATAACTTTTAAAACTTAAAATTATTTTTAAAAAGAAATGAGAAAACTGAATGAAAAACACCAAAAGTAAGGTACGAGGACGGTTGGGAAGAAGAGGTCACTCCAAGGCCCCACCAGTCCCAAACTCAAGGAATTACTTACAATACTCAAGCATAGACTATGCAACTGTAATTAATGTTACCTGTAGTATTTTAATTGATACAACATTTCACTGGTGTAAGTACTATTTCTGTCAGTGAAAAATTAAACTTTTAATCAAACCTTTTTTTCCCAAGACATAAAAAATGTCATGTGAGCTAATATTGCATCCAGTTTGACAGAGTGCAAAAAGTTTTGAATTTTAGATTCTGAATTCCTGTTCTGATACTTATTACTTGTATAAAGCATGACTTTGGACAATTATTTAATTTTCAGAAGACCTGTTTCTTCAGTTACATTTTTTGAAAGGGAACAACCTGTCTTAATTTGTAAAGTGGTGGAGGAAGGTTAGGCCAGATGTTCTCTGAAGTCCCTTAACAGCTAAATGTATGATCTTAGGACTCTTATCTTGCCTATATCTTTCTATTGAGCACTGGGGTTCTTTTTTTTTAAAGGGCGAGGCAAGTCAATTGGGGTTAAGTGACTTGCCCAAGGTCACACAATTAGTAAGTGTCTAAGACCATATTTGAACCCAGGTCCTCCTGACTCCAGGTGATCTATTCACTGCCCCCTGAGTATTGAGGTTCTTAACCAGAGATCTATAAACTAGGTGAATGATCTTGGGTGAGAAAAAAAAAATTACATATTTATTTTCACTAACTTCTTATTGAAACTTGGCATTTCTTTAATTATGAATATAAGAAATAAGCTACAGTAGTACTAAGCTTCACCAGACTGCAAAAGGGATTCATGACCCAAAAAAAGTTAAGAATCTCTGCCACAGAGGATTCATGCAACCTGCTGGAGGCTTGCTTCTGTTTTTACCCTGTAACCTGGAAATCTGAGCATTCCAATGTAGCACTAAATTTGTCCACCTATTAATCTTAAAATATATTAATTTTATAAAATTTATGATTATAAATGTAGAACTGGAAAGAAACCTAGGAGTCAGCTAGTTTAACCTCTTAATTTTAGAGATAGAAATCAAAGACCCAAAGAAAGTGACTTGCCTGAAGCTACACAGATTTGGCCACAAGTCTGGAGATAGGAAACTACTAAACTGAAATTCCTTGTGACATCAAAGTCAGTTGAAGACATGACAAACAGATGTGAATATAATTTTTTCACTTAGCAACCCAAACCTCATTTTTAAACAAAATTAATTTCTGCTGTACTATTCAAGTAACCTCTGATTTCTTGAAAGTCTTACTCTACCACCCCTCTTCTCCAATGATAGCCAGATATAATCCTTTTGTCACAGAATAGCAACTACATTAGTTACTGGTAATACTATACAATGCAGGTCTTGTTGTCCTTGCCTACATTGGTAAACTCAACACCCCCCCAAAAAAAAAGAGAGAGAGAGAGAGAGAGAGAGAGAGAGAGAATTGATCCATTGCATTTGGGAATCAAGGATTTGGAAAATAATTATCATCCAAATGTAGGGGGAAATATTAGACATCTAAACAGCCTATTTGAATTGAATTATTCAATAGTATTTCTGAAATAAGGCAAGCATATGTATTGGTATTTATTGATTTCAGTTTCAGTTATCTTTATTTTTTATTTTGGGAAAAACACCACCTTTGATCTCCTGTATTTTTAGACTCTTCTCTCCTTAAAATATCTTGAAATTTGATCCATGAGTGCCTTTCAATTTTGCTACCTCAAGGACAGATTTCATCCATGTGTGTTGGGTCAACTTCAACTTCTCTTTCGCATTTTATCTTGTAAGTCGCTTCTACTTTCTTACATGGTATACTTCATACTGATGTGACAGAGTCCAAATTTGGTGGTACAGTTATCATCAATAAAAAATAGATCCACATAAAAACACAGAACTCTTCCATTTCTCATGTGTTTGTTGTCCTATGTCTTTTCATAAATTTGCTGCAGAAGATAATCAAACTCAGGAGAATCACATGCCAAGCTCTCTGCAAGCTCATTTTCTAATCATTTATTCTTTCCTTTTGTGTGTGTGATGATACTGCTTACTCTTACACATTTTTCCTTAGTAATGTTTTGCAAATGAGCAAGGTACTCTAAATCAATATTGCCTCCCAACTTTTACTTTTCTCTATTTAACAAGGAGATTAAGCACTTGTTGGCTAAATTAATTTCTGGACTCTTTCAGCTTCCTCACTGTGTTGATTGTTTTACATCTCTTTTCTCTAAGACCTGGAGATAGGGTTAATATCTTTAATTATTGTGCATTTCCCACTTTTCAGAATTGACAGCTTCTTTAAACAGGTCGGAGCTACTGTTTTCCCATATTGTGTCACCTCATCTCTCTTCTAATTTGGTAATTGCTTTGATCTTTCTTCTCATAATATAATGATCTCATTGTACAGAGCCAGATGATTTCATAATGACTACAATGTAAGTGACTGATAATGTATTATCTGTTATTATACAGTAAATTTATTTTTTTTTATCCTTAAACTCAATCATTTCAATATCAAATATCTTCCAACTCTCTTCTTGAAGAAAATATTCATGATTTAGGGCATGGGATTTCTGAGTAGCAGTTAACTTCTTTCATTCCGTGATATTTTAACCATATTTTCCAACATAGTTATTGTCATTCTTCCCAGGCCTAACCTTCCATTGAAGCCACTACATTCTGAGAGAATAGCGCTCTAAACTCCCCCTAAAATTTCCAAAAAGCAGATATCCAGAAGTAAACCCAGATATCCCAGACATAATGAGAAAGGTTACGAGTTTTATTGAACAGTAAATATCACCATACCAAAAATGGAAAGAAAAAAAACAATTGTTTAAAAGGATATTTCTCACACACAAAAATCTCATGCACAAACAAGGAATGAGAAAAGTATCTACGCTAGCCAAATCAAGTACATATTTGAAGCAAATCAATGATGAGGGAGAAGGTCTTAGAAGACCATAGATTTATAACTGGAAAGGATTTGTTGTTGTTCAGTCATTTTCAGTCATGTCTAACTCTTTGTGACCCCATTTGGGGATTTTCTTGTCAGAGATACTGAAATGGTTTGTTATTTCCTTCTCCAGTTTATCTTACAGAGGAAGAAACTGAGGTAAACAGGGTTAAGTGACTTGTCGGGGGCCGCACAACTAGGAAGTGTGTGAGGCCAGATTTGAACTCAGAAAGATGAGTCTTCTTGACTTGAGGCACTGCAATGCTTTGCCCAGAAGGGACCTTAGAAGCCATCAAACCTAATCCTCTCATTTTATAGATGAGGAATCTCTAGCATCCTGGTAGGTGAAAGGACTTCCTAAATCAGGTCTTTCCTAATCACCATAATTTAAATCACATAATGCCTAAATCACATATTTCACATATCACATATAAAATCACATAATTTAAATCACATAATTCACATAATAAATCACATAATTTAAAGTAAGGGTGAGGGATTAGATTAAAAGGGGGATTTAAATAAATCACATAAAGCCTAATCACCTTTCAAGATCCCTCCTTCATCCTCTCCCCCCTCCCTACCCCCTATTTCTTCTTAAATTTGGAAGACTTTTATACTTTTCTAGATGTATATGTATTTTCCCCCTTTCAAACCATTCCCAATGAAAGTAGGGTTCCAGAACTAACAGCCTCCGTTTCCCATCTAATTCTTCTGTATTGCTTCTTCCTCTTGTACCTCATTTGTATAAGATAATTGCTCTCTTAGTTGTTCTTGAACTTTTACTTTTCAAAGTCAAATCATACTCAGGTCTACCCAATCTTTTTTATACCAGATTGATTATTTTGTGAAGGCAAACTAGGACATCTTTTGCTTCGATTCTTACCTAGCTTTTAATTACTGAATAGGTGTTGCCTCAGACAAACTGAGACCTGGGAAAGACCTTAGCTCCAAAAGTCCAAGGTTTCTCATGGCATCCAGAGCCATCACCAGTCTGAGCTATGTCTTGTCATTCAACTCCAATGACTCTGGAGGAGAAAGTGAGGCTGATGACTTTGCACACAGCTCTGTTTCATTTAAATCAAGTTCACTTGCAAGTCAAGACATCACCCTTCTAATGTCATTGGACCTCTTCAAGAAT
Organism: Petaurus breviceps papuanus; assembly: GCF_028583685.1. Taxonomy (NCBI): domain Eukaryota; kingdom Metazoa; phylum Chordata; class Mammalia; order Diprotodontia; family Petauridae; genus Petaurus; species Petaurus breviceps. The sequence continues at coordinate 21,450,258 of NW_027186492.1, forward strand.
GAAGGATGAACACCAAAAAACAATAACATTCCAGTCCTCCAGATCATCCATCTACCTCTGATAGTTATTTTACAGTGGAACATCACACTGTCATTCTGGCTTCCTTCTCCCATTGGTGAGTTTCTCCAGGGGGTATTGGGGAAAAGTCCATTTAGGCTTTACAATACTTCTGGTTGTGGTTCTGACTTTCTGGACTTCAGGATCTCCCACACTATGACCCCAAATGGGTACCTTTACTCTCCCCATGACCTTTACCTCTGCTTTTGAGCACACGTTTAAGTGTTGTCCTCCCCACCCCCACACCCATTAGAATGTAAGCCCCTCAAAGGCAGGGACTATATTTCTTTTTGTTGTATTTGTATCCTCAGTGCCTAGAATGTAGTAAGTACTTAATAAATACTTACTGCCTTCTTATCACTCTGTGCTTCATATTCCTCACTATAAAATGAGGGGCTTGAACTAGATGATCTCTAAGGGTCCTTCTAGCCATTAATCTATTTGTCCTATGAGGATTAAAAGAAAAATTTCACCAAGAATTGACCCTGCCTCATGAAAAAAAGAAAGGAAAATCTTTTTCTTCATCTTTCCTTGATCAAGGCCCCCTCTATTCCCAGGTCTTAGAACTTGCATTGATACTATCAATGGGATAGTTCATCTATGCTTTTTAATAACTTGGGAGTTTGGTCACCATCTGTAACAAGAAAAAATATGGTTTCTGCGTTCCAAACAACCCATCAACAACTGAATTATTGAAACAAGATGCACTATTTGGGAGATGACCTGTGAAGTGGTTGGAGAAGCCTTGTAGGTACATCGGATTTTACTTAAATGAAATAGAAGCAACATCATGCATTAATGAGTTGGAGAAGGAATATTGAACTCCCTGGGGATTGAAGAAGGACAAATATTCAGAATTTCCTGTCTCAAGTCACCAAAGAAGTAAAAATGATTATGGGACCTTTCCAAGATTCCACCAAATAATAGGGCATGGAGGTATTTCGGGGTGTTTTTGTATTCCATCCTATCTCTAAGCAGGGTCATATCTAAAGCACATCAAATTGAATTAAGAGGTGGAAAGAGTAAAGGGGCAAGAAAAATCCATGTCATTTTTTTTTACAGTTCCAGGATTATACAAAGATTCCTGAAAAAATTAAACAAAGGCAGTAAAATATCAGTGAATGACCATAAAATGCATTGGCATTTCCGCAAAATTCTTTACATGCATTATTTCAGAGACAAAGTATCTTTTCATTAAATTATCTTCTCTGAATTGACGTTAACATTTTCTCTTTCCTCCCCCCTCCCTTTTCTATTGAAAATCTGTCAGCAATCTTGGGATTTGTTCACTTTCAGACCAACAGCATTGGTAACTTCCCATTTAACTAGGTGGTTCATGAATAGGTTTTTTCCACCCTGAATGTTTGGTTTGTTCTCTGCAGCACACCAAGGAGACAGATGAAGGAAGTGTTTCTCAATGGAACACCACTTGGATTGAAAGTTTTGTAGTGGTTGCTGTTTCCTAACCAGAGAACATGTTAGATAGTGGTTCTATTATGATCCATTAAACCACATGACATTAGAATTGGAATGGCCTTAGAGAGCATCTTGTTTGATCCTTCGGCTTTACAGTCGAGGAAACTGAGGCAGCCTGGTGTGTCAAAAAGAATACTAGACAGGAAGACAGTTCTAATCTCAGGTCTGTCTCTAACTAACTGTATGACTTTAGACAAGTCACTTTATCTGTCCAGGCTTTGGTTTCCTCATCTGTAAAATAATGGGGTAAAATTAAATTATTTCTAAGATCCATTACAGCTTAAGTCTGTGATTATATGGGACTTAAAGAGGTTAAATCATCAGTCCAAATACAACAGCCAGCATTACAGCATTGCTTTTCTGACTAAGTCTGGTGATTTTAATCCTAACAATTTATCAACCATAATAGATAGCCTCAAATGGAAATTCTGTTTAGATTGTACGAAAGATTAGACTTGCTCCACTTGGCGCCAGAGGGCAAAACTAAGAAAAATGGGTAAATTGTGTGGAGAGACAGATTTAGGTTCAATGTAAGGAAAATCTTCCTGGCAATTTTAGCTGTCGGAAAGTATAATGTGCTGCCTTGGGACAGAGTGGATTCTGTCTCACTGGAAGTCTCCAAGCAAAGGTCACCCACATGTATTATAAAGAAGATTTATGTTCAGAAATGGATTGAACTAGATGATCTTGAATTCCCTTCCAACTTTCAGGTGATTGTGTAATGGACAGTGAATTAATTTGAGAATTAGGAGACCTAGATTTTAGTTCTACTGATGGAGCTTTTGGTAACATTTAAGTTTATGGTATCTCAATTATGATCTGTAAAATAGAAATAGTGGAAATAATTTAGTCTGCCTTGCCTACCCTAAAGGAATGTGATAAGTACAAAAAAATTAACATGAAACATTAAGAAGGACACTATGATTTTGAGATACCAATTCCAGATTGCTAGAAAAGATTTAAAACTTGTTTTCACAAGAATGAAATGTGGCAGGCAAAACTTTTATATGGTATCCACCTTTTAATAATACAAAAACAAGCTTCTATGATTCTTAGAGACTCATGGAATTTTTCCTGGGCATTTTTACACAATGCAATTGCTTCCAGCAATTTATCCAATCATATCACCATAAGGATAAGCATTCTTCACTGAGATTCTGTATGAAATGCACTGACCTCCAAGTCTTGCTCAATGTCTTGGCAATTGCTAGGCTGAATTTGAGATAATTATGGTAACTCTTTGCATAGTTGCATTCTTTTTACACAAAAACTGCATGCTCCATTCAGCAAGAGGCTTAATTAATTAACAATCATGCTTAATCTAATAGACCCTCTCATCCATGGATCTCAAAGTGCTTTGGAAGCACAAAAAAAAAAGTCACCAGAATTCAGTAAAGTTATAAAACCCTAATTAAAGGAATTTTTATAGGCTGAAATCTTGGCCATTAACAAAAAAGACCTTAATGACTTCAAATAAAGTCTATGGAGATTTGAAATTTTTTCCCCTACAGAGTTCAATCAATACAGAGCATTGATCTTTAAAATTCTTCACAAAATAACTCACGGAAGAAAAGGCAAGCTCTCTCTCCCATTGGTACAGGATTCAACCTAAATATTGCTTACACAGCTAAAAATAATTACAGTTACATCAGCAAGAAGAATAATTTAATTTGCACAGAAAGTTTTTCCTACCACAAAAAGTGTTATAATGCTATATTTTCACAAAAAGTAAATTATTCCTAAGTAGCGAAAGGGCTATCTCAGATTGAAAACTGCAAAAAAAAAAAAAAAACACAAAAAATTACCATCCATCCTATTGGATTTATTAACACATTAGTTTTGTGTACATCATTTGGTGATGCAAGGTTTTTTTTTTTAATCTTTTATTTATTTTTAGTTTCCAACATTTATTTCCACAAGATTTTGAGATATGAATTTTCTCCCCATTTTCCCCTACCTCCCATCCCAAGATAGTGAGCCTACTGAATACCCCTTCCCCCAATCTGCTCTCTCTTATATCCTCCGCCATTACTACCCTAACTTTCTAGTAGGGAAAGATGGATTCCAATCCCCCAGTGCCTGTATATCTTATTTTCCAGTTGCATGTAAAAAAACAATTTTTTTTATCATTTGTTTTTAAAACTTTGATTTCCAGATTCTTTCCCTTCTTCCCTCCTCACCCACCCCCATGAGGAAGATAAGCAATTCAATATAGTTTGTACATGTGTAGTTACGCAAAACATTTCCACAGTAGTTATATTGTGAAAGACTAACTGTATTTCCCTCCATCCTATCCCTCCCCCCACTTATTCCATTTTCTCCTCTGATGCTGTCCCTTTTCAAGTGTTTGCTTCTAACTACCCTCTCCGCCAATCTACCCTCCCTTCTATCATTCCCCCCCCCCCACCTATCCCCTTCCCTGATACTTCTCTGTAGGGTAAGATACCCACTTGAGTGTGTATGTTATTCCCTCCTTAAGCCAAATCCAAAGAGATTAAAGTTGACTCATTCCCTATCACCTTTCAGCTCTTCCCTTCCATTGTAACAATTTCCCTTGCCTCTTTTATATGAGATTATTTACCCTATTCTTTCCCTCCCTTTCTACTTCTCCCATTATATTCCTCTATCACTTCTTAATTTTATTTTTTAGATATCATCCCTTCCTATTCAACTCATCCTGTGCCCTATGTCTATGTATACATGTACACATAAACACACACTCGTATAAGTATTTATACAGACATATACCCTTCTATACATACATTTGTAAGTATGTATAGATATATATTCCCTTCAACTATCCTCATACTGAAAAATGTCTCATGAATTAAAATTATTGTTTTTCCATGTAGTAATGTAAAAAGTTCTGCTTTAATATGTTCCTTATGATTTCTTTTTCCTGTTTACCTTCTCATGCTTCTCTTGCTTCATGTATTTGAAAGTCACATTTTCTATCCAACTCTGGTTTTTTCATCAAGAATACTTGAAAGTCACCTGACAACCCACTGTAAACATAGCTATCGACATGAACTGGGAATGGGAGCTTTCAGAAGCACAGCTGAGATATTGTTTTGGATCATGCCAAATGAGGAAAATCTTCCCCCAACACCACCCTCCAAACAGATTAGGTATTAGGAATATGCCCCTTACTGGGGCACCACACAGAGGACCTGGATGCTATCTCAATGAGAAGAAGAATAACCTGGCCTACAACCTTACTAAGGTCCCTATGAGCAATAAGGGATATATCATTGGACCCAGGACCAGCCTTTGATTTAAATTAGATCATAAGCCCTGGAACCTACAATCCAGAGACTATCATGTCCCAGAAAGTCACTTGGCCAATGAACTTTGGGTCTCCAGATGGGGCTCAAGTGCCAGTCCTAAAGAAAAGAACCCTCAAGGCTGAGCTGATAACAGAGAAAGAATTCAGGATCCATCAGAACCGAGTGGCCTACCTAAGCCTATATTATAGCTGAGAGATCTTTCTGACATCTTGTTCATTCCCCCAACCCAACCTAGCCTTAATGCCATGAGGCAAGGTACCCCTGTTACCCTCTTGTCTGCCAGGGTTGAACCCTAGGTGGAGAGTGGTTCAATCTAAGTTCCAAAATAATGCTCTTTAAAAACTCAAAAAAAAAAAAAAAGAATACTTGAAAGTCTTCTATTTCATTGAATGACCATATTTTCCCCTGAAATATTTACTCAGTTTTGCTGGATAGGTGATTCTTGGTTTTAATCCTAGCTCCTTTGACCTTCCAAGCCCTTTGATCCCTTAATGTAGAAGCTGCTAGATCTTGTGTTATCCTGATTGTGTTTCTACAATACTCAAATTGTTTCTTCCTGACAGCTTGTAATATTTTCTCCTTGACCTGGGAACTCTGGAATTTGGCTATGATATTCTTAGGAGTTTACTTTTTAGGATCTTTTTTTAAGAGGTGATTGGTTAATTCTTTCAATTCCTATTTTGCCCTCTGAGGCAATATCAGGGCAATTTTCCTTGAGAATTTCTTGAAGGATGATTTCTAGGCTCTTTTTTTTTTTTGGAGGGCAATTGGGGTTAAGTAACTTGCCCAAGGTTACATGGCTAGTATTTTTGTGTGGGTGTTAAGTGTCTGAGGCTGCAACTGAATTCAGGTCCTCCTGACTCCAGGGCTGATGCTCTACTCACTGCACCACCCAGCTGCCCCTCTAGGCTCATTTTTTGATCATGGCTTTAAGGTAGTTCAATAATTTTGAAATTATTTCTCCTGGATCTATTTTCCAGGTCAGTGGTTTTTCCACTGAGATATTTCACATTGCCTTCTATTTTTTCATTTGTTTATATTCTGTATTATAGTATCTTGATTTCTCATAAATTCATTAGCTTCCAACTTGCTCCAATCTAATCCTGAAGGAATTATTTTCTTCAGTGAGTTTTTGAAGTTCCTTTTCTATCTGGGCAATTCAGATTTTTAAGGCATTCTTCTCATCATTGGCTTTTTGTACCTCTTTTCCCGTTTGAGTTAGTTTACTTTTTAAGTTATTATTTTTTTCAGTATTTTTTGAACCTCCTTTAGCAGGCTATTGACTTGCTTTTCATGATTTTCTACCATAATTCTCGTTTCTTTTCCCCATTTTCCCTCCACTTCTCTTACTTGATTTTCAAAATCCTTCTTGAGCTCGTCCATGGCTTGTAACTAGTTCATATTTTTCTTGGAAGCTTTTGATGCAAGAGTTTTGGCTTTGTTGTCTTCTTCTGTTTCCATGTTTTGCTCTTTTTTGTCCCCAAAAAAGGATTCTATGGTCTGATTGCACTTCCCCTGCTTGCTCATCTTGCCAGCCAATTATTTTACTTTTGAGTTCTTTGCCACAGTAGAACTCTGCTTCCAGAGTGGAGAGAGCTGTGTCCCAGATTGCTGGTGTTTTTGCAAATGTTGTCAGAGATTTGAGGACGGTGCCCTCTCTACAGCCACCACAACCTCTGGCACAATGGCATTCATCATCCCAGGAGCACCACCCAAAACTGCAACCCAGATCCAAGGAGGTCAAAGCAAGAGCAATTACCCTCTGAATGGTTGCTTGGTCCCCCTACAATCTGCCAGCCAGGAGCTCTGGAGGCAGCCATGTGGCAGCAGCTGCAGTGGCCATGCCTCTACCACCTCTCACCCTGGGAGCAGGGGCCAAACCTTGCTCTTCTCCACCTAGTTCAACAGTGTTTCCTACTGACATTTTACCTACTCTTTGGCATTTATGGGTTGAGAAGGCTGCAAACTGCCACAGCTGCCAGTGATTCACTGTCCTCAAGTCTGCTCCAGACTCTGTGCCCGTGGTTGGGGCTGCCCCGGGTCTGGAGTGGCTCACACGGAGCTGCACTTGGCTCCTAGTCTGGTGCAATAGATCTTTCCTATCATCCTGCCAAGCTGCCTTCAGTGGGAGATTTGTTTCTCTCTGACACACAGTGGGTTCTGTAGCTCTAAAATTTATTTAGAGTCATATTTTACAGGTATTGGAGGTGGTTGGTGTGGGAGCTCACACAAGTTACTGCTTTTACTCTGCCATCTTCGCTCCACCCCCTGATGCAAAGATTTTTTGTTTTTCCTTGTTTTAGAGAGGGGAAGGTAGGGCAATTAGGGTTAAGTGACTTGCCCAAGGTCACCTGGCTAGTTTTGTGTTAAGTGTCTGAGGCCGCATTTGAATTCAGGTCCTCCTGACCCCAGGGCCAGTGTTCTATTCACTGCACCACCTAACCGCCCCTGAAGCAAAGTTTTTATGGGCATAAAATAGAGTTTCAGTAAAAATATCACACCTATAACCTTCTGGACCTCTTTCTGGAGAAGGTATTTATTTCCTGGGCATTGCAGCCCATACCTGTACTCCCTGCTTATGAAGAGGTTGAGGCTGTTGGATCTCTTAAACTCAGGAGGTTTGAGCTACAGTGGGGCAAAAGCAGATCTAATGTCCTCACTAAGTCCAATATCAATATGGTAAACCCTCAGGAGCAGGGAATCACCAGCCAACTTAAGGAGTGGTAGGGTGGCAAATCAGCTCAAATTGGAAATGGAGTAGGTCAGTGCTTCCATGCTAATTCCATGGAGGATCAGGCCTATGAGTAGCCCCTGAACTTCTAGCCTGGGCAACATAGGGAAACACAGGATCAAAAAAAAAGATAGATATTCCTCTGAGAATTCTGAGTTGACCATAATTCTTAAAACTCTTTCATTTCTTGACCCTAAAACACGTTTTGTTTTGTTTTTTAAAAGTTATTTTTGCTATCTCAATGCCTGCTTTTACCATGAACTTACCTAATATCAAACTTAGGAAGGTTTTTGACCTAACAATAGATAATGTTGGATGCTCATCTAACAACTTTCATTTGCCAGGGCCAATGAAGAATGCATGGTGTCATGAATAATCTCAAATGACTGATAATTTAAGAAAAGAAAATAATTTTTATTAGGTATGTATGTTTTTTTAATTAAATGAATTTATTTTCTTCATTACATTTAGCTTAGGACAATGTGAAAATTATTTTAAATTCCATTAGTCAGCACCAATTCCATGTAGTTGAGAAAGTGACTAAGAAGTAGGCTGGGTGGCAAAAGAAAGCCAGTTTATGGCTATACATTTCTTCTGAGTCATTTAAAGTTCACCTCTACAAAATGGTCATCTGGCAGTAGATCAAAAGAGAACTTTTTTGCAGTTGACTTTGTCTCCCTGACCCTTTTTGGTGCAACCTCTTAATGCAACAAATGTGTCTGTGATAATTGAGCCTGCTCTCCTCAATCCCTAGGGAAGAGGAGTCTGGTATTAAACTGAGAGGCCTCAAATTGACCAGTGGATGCCTTTATTGTTTTTATGTCTATAGATTCTGTACTATTCTTCTAGACTGTGCAAAGGGATTCTGTCATTTCTCTGGCACTGATCTGGTACTGCACCATATAGATTTATAGCACTCTATAAATATCAAAAGTATATTTGGTGACCTGTCCATTTCCTTGAGGAATGTAGGAACTCTGAAGGCAATTTCCACTGACCTAAAGAATTAGGACAGGGTCTCTTTCCATCTATGAGAGAAAAATTCAATTGATAATAACTTGTAGCAGGCCCTAAAGGGCACCTGTCTGTTGAAACTCAATAGAGTCTTTATTGTTATTATCATTAATAGTAACAATAATAATAATCTCTTCAAAATCCAATCTATCATTCATGCCAATGGTAGGAGGTAGGGGGAGGGTCAAGGGGGGATGTGTCAGAATGGGCCAAAGTCAAAGTAGGGAAATAATAGCCATGGTACTATATAGAAGGAGTCCTGTATGTTCTGGGTATATAATGGTAGCTTTCAAGGCCTAGCAGGAGTCCTAAAACCCTAGCAAATTGGCTCTTTTGACAGTATTGATGTGTTAGCATCCAGTGGGTGTAACATAGCTGCTCTTAAGAGCCAAAGAAATAGATGGAGCAGCACAGAATTGCAGATTGACCCCACTTAAAATCCCAGTTGTAGTGCTCAGCCTGACACAGATGACAGCCCATTCATGTTCTGTCAACAAAAGAAGGCAAAATACATCAGAACAAATTAGAAACATCAATACCCCACAGGCTGAAAATTCTTAATGCTGATGACACTAACCAGCAAAGCAGCCAAATCATGAGCATTATCAAAATGCACTGAAGATATGAATGCTTAACTCATCCATAGTCCTTTCTCATAACAAAATGATAACAGTAGGAAACATTTACATAGTGCTTTAACTTTTGCAAAGTACTTTAAAATTTTATCCTCACAACAATGCAGAGAGGTATGTGTTATGATTATCCCCATATTTACTAATGCAAAACTATTTTTGGAAGGGAGGCAACTATTAAGTGACTCACTTGCCCACCCAGGTTCATATAGCTAAGTTTGGGAGGCTAGATTTGAACTCAAGTCTTCCTGACCCCAGACTCAGCACATTATCTGTCCAGCTGTCTCCTACTTGGAGGTAGATTTCAACAGCTATAGGCAAGGGCAATACAATCTATTTAGTCTGTTGCACCTTTAGCTCCAGGTTACACAATATGTTATCAGTCAATGCAAAGCTATCACAAAAAAAAATTCTCTATATCTCTAAATCTAGATTAAATAAATTGCAAGAAGAAATCAAGGAGAATCTAAAATCTGAAAGAGAAAAGTTGAAAATTTCAGGCCAATGAAAATTTCATCTAATTCACACTCTGGAAATCAGGCCTAATAATAATGCGACAAGAAGAGTACCATGATCTCAAATGATTTTCACAAGGAAATGAGCCCACGTCAGAATGAAATTCTGAAATGCCCTTCAGAAGCTGGATGGTGTGAATCCTATGGCAAGCTGGCTGGCTAAGCCGGAAACAGAGTCATTCAGGAAAGGTGGACTCTGCTATAACCATCAAAAGTGGCCATGTTCTACCATGGTATTTAAAAGAAAGCATAAAATCATTTCACAGCAGAAGATGTAGCAGCTATTTCCACAATCAAAACAGGAGGAAAGGTGTTACTATCAATTTATACCACTAAGGGTGGGCATCAAAAACCATCTTGGCAGAAGTGACTTCAGAGAGTTGTTGAAAACCTGAAGAAAGGCCTTGGAAGATGAGAACACTCTCTTACTGGTAAACATAGTAGAAAACCTGAGCACCATGTTGACCGATAAGACAATGAAAAAGAAATCTGTATAAAGGAATCTTGAAAACATAAGATCATTCGAACATGTAAATTCCTTAAGTCAGCAAATGAAAGTTAAGTCAAATGGTTAAGTCAGTGTAAAGAATCAAAGTGGCACCAAAAAAAATCGATATCAAAACCTTTATTTATTTACAAAGGTTTAAGAAGTAAAGAAGTCTCGGGCAAAAGAGAACCCTAAGGCAAAACGATGGAGAAACTGTGTGGACCTCTATCTAGTTCCAAGAAATCCGATACAAAAGAAATACAATTTGGATCTAACAAGAAACAGAGAGCTTGCTCACCTTTACATCAAGGGAGGTGATGAAACTCTAGCCTCTCCACAATACTAGAAAGAAGTAGAACCAGATGCTATGCATAAGTATTGATGCAAATAACTTCACAAGAGCTAAAGAATTGCTAGCGAGGCATCTTAGCAGATTCCTTTCAGATGCAAGCCTGATTCCACCTTTCTTAACAGATGGTATCACATATCTATTACCAATGGATGAAAACACCAGTGACCCTTCCAAATACAGACCAACTGAACATTTATGGGCTTTATATAAAGCATTCACAGTTTCTAGCATTAAAAAATAAATATATAAACACTTACAAGAGACATTGTATTTGCTGAGGAGCAAAAAATGTATGCTGGAAGTCCCAGGAGTTTAAAGACCAACTTCTTATCAAATCAGTAATTATTGAACAAGCTACCCAAAAGAACTGTAACATATATACTGTCTTTAATGATTATTACAAAACTTTTGAATCAGTTCCCTTCGCACTGCTTATTCACATGCTGCAAAAATGTAAAACAGACCCAAGTATAATGGGAACACCATGGTGTTTGATGTTCATGTGGAAAATCGTTCTCTACTTTAAACATACACCAGCCCAATAACATCAAAAACAATTCATATAAAACTTGACATTTTCAGGAAGGCAATTTAAGCCCATTATGGTTCTACCCAGCCTTATATCCATTATCATCTCTCCTAAATAGAACTAAACATGGATTTCAAGTTAAAGAGGTTAAACTAAAACATTGATGAATATAGATGGTATCAATCTATAGGACTATCCTGAAAAACAATTTAAGTAGCTCCTCTATCTCATGAAATCTTTCTCTAATGAGATGAAAATCTCATTTCAAATCAATAGATGTAAAGTTCTTAACATATCTCAAGAAAAGATAAAGACTATAGACTTTTAACTCTAATCTGGAGATCACATTGAATCAATGGATGAATGGGACATTTTACCTTCCTCTCCTCCAGGCAAAACACATCAAGCATAAAGATATCAAAGAGAAAGCTTCAAAGGAATATATTAAGGTACTTTCTAGCTTTCTGAAGTCAAAGCTGAATGGGAAGATGGCATTTAGAGCAATTAACACTTATTTATATATATATATTATTTATTATATATTAACAACAATCTTAACGTGAACTTCCAGAAAAGAAAAATGGCCATAACAGATTTAGAAAGCATCCTAACCTATACAATATTCATGAATCACAGGGCCCACAACCATCACCTTGAAGCATCTCTGGAAAGATTAATGCTTTGGGGCCAAAAAAAGAGGAAAATAATTGATAGTCAGTCTTAGAGAATGTGTTAAACAGATATAAAACCTTCAGGATTACTTTTGAAACAAACATATATCACTTTACTGAGCAATAGTAAAGACTGATCACAGATTCTTGCCATTGACCTTGTATGTCATGAAAAGTGATTTACCTGTGAAATGGCTAAGATACAAGAATGGAATCAAAGGCCCTCTGTGGGCAAGTTTGCATGAACTTAAACAACAGTATGTTGAAAACAAAGCATCAAACAAATGGGCATTTTTTGGAGAAATGGAGAGGTTTGTGATGGCAGATAAGGTCCAGGTCACTGCCACTAGAAAACAGAGAATGGTTATCTTTAACAAACCTGGGTTTAGTGATTAATGTTAATTATGCAAGGAAACGGTGGAGACTGTGCAATACATCACTGCACTCTGTGAAAATTTAAACCTACCAAATACCTAGTAAGACATGACCTGGTAGCTCAAACTAATATATTAGTTAATAGCTGTCTTCCATGAATTTACAGATGACAAATCCTCATGCTGCAAATACAAGCCTCAAAATAACCTGAAAATCTCAACCAATAAACTGTATAGGAATGTAACATTATAGTTTACCAAACTGTTGTGAACAGTCACCCAAATATAACATTCATTCATAAAAATGAGAACAAAGATTTTAATATATGCTATCATAATAAATGAGGCAGGTAGGTGGCAGAGTGGAAAGAGTGACAGGCTTAGAGTCAGGACTCCTGAGTTTGAATCTGGTCCTTAACTCTTACTAGATGTTTGACCACGAGCAAGTCAGTTAGTCCTGTTTGCTTTAGTTTCCTCATCTATTAAAAATAATAATAATAATAATAACAACTGGAGAAGGAAGTAGTAAACTCCTCCATTACCTTTGCCAAGAAAACCCCAAATAGGGCCATGAAGAGTCAGACATCATTGAAACAAGTAAACACCAACAGCAACAACAAATCATTTCAAAGGCATAAAATCTCAAAACTATGAAAAGCTTTCAAAATATAAAGACTTAGCAGTGAAGGTCAAATTATATAGGAACAGGAGGAGGAGAATATCATGAGTATTATCCTGTTCATGACTAGGGCTACCCTGAAGAGGTTGCAGTAAGCCTGCTGAGGCTAAATTTATATCGTAATACTTTTATTCAATTAAAAAAGGAGTTATTTTGTCCACCTGTGCAACACTCCATAGAACATCTAAAAATAAGAATATTATCAGGATAATAATTTATCCCAATATTCTATCTAGATCCCTTTGAAAAAGATGAGAAGAGATAATAATCTCCCAATATGTTCTCTTCCAATGCCTCATTGTAGAGTAGCTGTGACTCTGGGTTCTTAAAAGTCATGCTAGAAAGCTTTGGCAAGTTTTATCCTTTGGGAAAGGCCTTGGCAACAGATAGATGATGATGTTGATAATGGGGATAGACAGATGATAGATACACAATAGATGAATAGAAATCACATTTATTAAGTGCTTACTATATGCCAGTTACCATGCTATTTGCTGGGGATAGCAGCAAGTTAAATATAGCCCCTAAGAAAGGGAGAGATGAAGAAGCATTTACAGAATGCCTACATGTGCCAGGCAGAATGTTAAGTGTGTTTTTGTTGGTTTTTTTGCAAGGCAATTGTATTTAACTGACTTGCCCAAAGTCACACAGCTAATAGATGTCAAGTATCTTCAAATTCAGGTCCTCCTGACTCCAAGACAAATGCTCTATCCACTATACCACCCACCTACCCCACTTTTTAAAAGCATAATTTCATTTTATCTTCACAGCAACCCTGCAAGGTAGGTCTATTATGATCGTCATTTGACACCTGTGAAAACTGAGGCAAATGGAGGCTAAGCAATTTGCCAGGGTTCACACAGCTAGTAAGTATCTGTGGCAATATTTGAATTCAGGTCTTCCTGACTCCAAGCCCAGTATTTGCCTCAGACAAATATGCAATATAATTATGCAAATGAATCTAATTACAGCAGAGGGATGCTAGTTGGCTCTACTCAAACTTTCACAGTGATCAGCTTGGGAGAGAGGACAATAGATCATCTGGTGTCTTTTCATGTTTTGGTACCACACAAAGTCAAGACACATTGGTACAAATCAGAAAATCCTAATCCCTGCTGACTAGAAATTCTTCAGTGAAATAACAAGTGTATCAGCAAAATGCAAGTGTCCAAGGTAGACAATCCATTCCTAAACCCAGATTAGATATAATAGGAGCAGAATTTGAGATGTTAACTAAATGTGAAAGAGAAAAACCTGAAGAATCTAAAGATATTAAAAATCTGTACTTAGTACAAACTCCAGAAATATTAGTAAGAAAATGGAGACCAAAAATAATGCCATTGTCTTGAATTATTTTGAAAAAGAAATGGACATGCTTAGAATAGAATTTTGAAAGGCTCTTTTAAAGATCAACTATTCCCATATAGATTAATTTTAAGAATCTGAAATCTACTATAATTATTGTGAACAAGCATATTTCTCCCACAATACTTGACAAAGATTCAGTCAATCAACAAGCATTTAAGGGCCTGCTATCTGCCAGGCACTTTGCCAATATCCAAAAATACCAAGAAAAAAAGACAAAAAGAAAGTCCCTGTCCTCAGTGAACTCACATTCTTGTTTTTTGTTCATAGTTCACCCTTCATTTTTCAAAGAGGAACATCACAGGGTAATGTCTTGACCTGTGTGTAAATTGGATTTAAATGAGATAAAATTGCACAAATCATCTCTTCCAGAACCATTGAAGTCCAGTGACGACTGACTGGGAATGGCCAAGGATATAGTGCATGACTTTGGCATCTTTAATTCTTGACAAAGCTCTGATTTAGCCACCTTCATGGCTGTTGAAACAAATTTTGCTGGAGGAAGTCTTCACATGCTTGAGGGTAGACATCCCTCTAACTCACTTATGGGTTTGAGGCCCTTACCCTCAACCTGGTTTAACCTGCCTACAAAGGTGCCTGGGCTGTGACTGCTGAGAATGCTACAGCTTCTTAGAGACACAGGTGAGAGCTGGTTTGAAGGTACACACTCAGAGTGTCCAGGTGAATGAGCAGCCCTGAAAAGGGTTCAGCAAGCCCTCACACCATAAGTGCTAGTCCTCCCTGAACACATCATGTACACCTCTCACTGTCTAATGGGAAGGTAACAAACATTTCAGAACCTTTGTACAACAGTATATGTTACAGTTTGTAATGATGCAGCTGTCATAGTTCACACTAAGGACCATGGCAGGAAAAGGGAGTATCCCTAAGTTACTCCTAATAATAGGCATTAAGTAATATCATGAAAAAAGTAGCTCAACAACTTTATTGAAGTAAAAAAGAAAAAACACTCTAATATTTCATCAATTATCTAGGTAGTTTGTGTAGTCAATAACTTGAATACTATATCATAACAGACAACAAAAAAAAAAGAAACATGCAAAGGAATAAGGTGAAACAAGGCTACAAAGCAGTTCAAAGAACTAAATAAACAATTAAACATCAATAAAAAATATTACAGAGCCTTAAGAAGCAAAGAAATTGTAGGATAGAGATAACCCCAAAGAAGGAGTATATGGAAGATCTTTCATCATCTGTGTCTGAATTAATTTCAACACAATTAATGCAAAATTAAGTAAGCTAAACCTAAAACAAAATGTGAACAATTACAACAGATTAAAAAAATGAACACTGTGCAATTATAACAACCAAGTTTGGCCCCAAAAAAGAAATATGAGAATTCACCTAACTCTTCTTTGGAGAGATAGAGAGGGAGGGAGCATCTATGGGTGTAGAATACTGCATATACCATTAGACTCAGTTGATTTATTGATTAGTTTTACTGACCTGCCCTTTTTCTCATTCTTTCTTTTTTATTCTTTGACATAAGGATGATTCTTTTGGTTGGTGAGAGGTTACATGGGGAAATGAATGTGATGTGAAAATAAAATATCACCAAAACACTCTAAAATATTTTTAAAGTTTGACTTATTATTCAGAAAAGAAAAACCAAGTGGAGAAAGAATGCTTATTTTCCACACTGTGACACGCACTTTGATGCACAGACCATAAAGTACATATATAAATACCCATCTCTTGGAAAGATATTATAGATATATAACAAACCAGACCCAGGATCCAATAAAAATGAGAAAACAGACTGAATTGCCTATGGAAACGTGTGCTTTGCTTTTAAAGATTCTAAGCATCACTCTGGAGCAGAAAACACCCATCTTTTTAAGATGAATATTCTTCTATCTCTGCTACCCAGACTAGAACCTGTCTTATGTTCATTTCTGGGGGCATGCAAAAAAATTCCCAGAATTACATATAGACTTCTGAGAGTTGTAGTTTCCAAAGTGAGTGGGGAAGGTCATATACCTTCCTACCTAAGTATTTTTAAATATATATCCCTTTAGCAAGGTTTTCTAGATTTTTGCCAAGATTTAAAGTCAAATACAAAGTCTTATGGTTTATAGGCTTCATCTTACATGAGTTTTTGAAAACTTAAACATTTCAAGATAATCCAGAACACTATAAACTCTTCCACTTTCTTTTTTTAAGTTGTGAATAGAATAACTAACTTTATTCAAAAACAAAATCTATTCCAATAAAAGGAAAACTCTTTGAAATACTGTGTGACAAATATAGAATGAGAGCACGTAGCATGTCTATATTATTAAAAAACATACTGGATTTTGTGTGCCAAAGGTTTTTGGGAGGGGGAGTTGTTTTGTTTTTTTTTTTTTAATCACTGAAAGTGGTTCAGCAATCACAGTCACAACTTTCAGGATCCTGGGGTCTAGTTCATCTGGGAAATAAATTTATCTTTTTGACTTTTAAAACCCTTCACAACCCAACCTCAATTACCTCCCCAGGCTTCTAATAAACTATTCCCCTTCACATACCCAACTTCCCACTCAATCCTACTCTTCTTCACACATAACACTCCATTTCCTGTGTTTATGCCATAGATTGACTGTCTCCCATGCTAGGGAATGCACTCTCTCCTCATAGAATCCCAAAGTTTCCTTGGGATCTCAAATATCATTTCCCTTTCATGATGCCCTCTACTCTTGGAGCCTCCTTTCCCTCATGGCTTTACATCTATTTTGGGTATGTATACGTGTGCAACTATATTGTCTTCCTCTATAAAATGTAATCACCTCAAGTGCTCAGACAGTTCATTTTTGTCTTTGTATGCCCCTAATGCGCAATACAGTGCCTAACACATAGTGGATGCATAATGAATGTTTGTTGAGTGATGGATTGATTGATCTGGAACTAGTTCTTGCATTTATTAAGAATAGCTGAATGGGGATGGTTAGGTGGCGCAGTGAATAGAGCACTGGCCCTGGAGTCAGGAGGACCTGAGTTCAAATGTGACCTCAGTTGACACACTTACTAGCCATGTGACCTTGGGCAAGTCACTTAACCCCAATTGCCCACCCCCTTCAAAAAAGAAAAGCAAAAAAAAAAAAAGAATAGCTGAATGCTCTTTTATCATCTCCTCCTTTATCTTCTTTTCAATTTCTTATTAATCCTAGTTTTAACACCATGCTCCTGGGCAAATGTAACAGAAGCAAAGTAGGGGCTGAGTTTTGCCGTCTTCCTATTATCTCCATCAAATAATTGCAAGCAACATTCCTACCATTTCTTTTATCTTTTTCTAGCTTCCAAAATCAAAAACAAAACAAAATTAAAAAAAAAAAACTTTCTTTGGTTTAATTTTTTTTTCAACATCTAATGCAAGGTACACCTCATTCCAGGTTTTAGCATAACTAATATTATTCTGATAAGATCCTGTAACTCATTTGTATTCATCCTGAGTTACAACCCTTGCTTCCATCTTCTGTCCATGTCTTTTTAGAGTCTGAATTAGTATGCAGTCACATCTGTCTCTAGACAGCTTCGCTTTTCCTCCTTCCCCAGAATCATAATCTGTGCTTTGAGAATTTCACTTTTAAGGGTGTCCTACACTTTGTGAGTGAAGATTTCAAAGATTGATGAATAGTCAAGAGTCAGCAACCACATATTATATACCTACTATGTCCTAGGCATTTTGTTAATTGCAGGGTTTACAGAAAAAAAGACAAAAGATAGTCCCTGGTCTCAAAGAGTTCGCAGTGTAATGGGGGAGATAAAATACAAACACCTGTGTACAAACAAGGTTTGTACACAAATATTTAATGGGGGTGTATAAATATAATGGGGGAGATAACAAACAAACACCTGTGTACAAACAAGATCTATACACGATAAATTGGAGATAATCAATAGAAGGAAACAACGGAATTAAAGAAATCAGAAAAGATTTCTTATAGAACATGGAATTTTAGGTGGGATTTGTAGGAAGCTGTGGAAATCAAGAAGTGGAGATGAGGAAGGAAAGTATTCCAGACATAGGAAACAGTCAGGGGAAAATGCCTGAAATTTTGAAATGGAGTATCTTGTGTGAGGAAAAATAAAGAGAGCAGAGTCACTGGATATGAGAATATGCTGGAATAATTTGGGAGAAGACTAAAAATATGCTGTAATAATGTGTGAAAAGACTAAAAAAGTAAGAGGAGGCCAGGTTATAAAGGCCCCTGGACACAAAATAGGAGATTGTATAGTTGATCCTAGAGGCACTAGGTCACCATTGGAGTTTATTCACTGGGGGGGAGTGGGGGTTGGGGGCTGATATGGTGAAATCTGTGCTTTAAGGTTAATTTGACAGCTAAATGAAGAATCAAGTGGAGGAGGGAGAGATGAGGCAGGAAAACCAACCAGCAGACTATTGCAATAATCCAGATGTGAGGTAGTATGGGTCTGCATCAAAGTGGTAGCAGTATGAGAGTAGAAAAGGGTATAATACATAAAAAATATTACAGAAATAAAAACTCACAGGCCTTGGCAACTGATTGGATATGGGGAGTAAGAGCCAGTAAGAAATCAAAAATGGCATCTAGGTTGGGAGCCTTAGTGACTAAAAGGATTGTAGTGACTTGAATAGTAATAGAAAAAAATTGGAGGGGTGGGAAAGATGATGAGTTTAGTAAAGGATTTTTGAGGCTAGAAGAGACATGATTATGTTTATAGGGAATAGGGAAGCAGTCAGTAGATAAGAAGAAATTGGAAATAAGCAAAAGCATAGGGATAATAGAGGGAGTAATCTTCTGGAGAAGATGAAATGGAATGGGATCACTTCTACATGTGGTAGTTTGCCTTGGCAAGGAAAAGGACCATTTCTTCACATGGGACAGATGTGAAGACAGTCACAGAAACATTTGAATGATGAGAGGTGAGGAAAAGGGGAAAAGAGGCAGCTCATAGTGAATGACCTCAATTTTTTCACTAAAATATGAGGCAGAGTTCTCAGCTGAGAGAGTGAGGGGTTGGGAAAGCCATGGCAGATTTGAGGAGGGTTTAAAAGGTTTGGAAGAGCCTCTGTAATGAATGAGAAAGTGAGCCAATTTAGGGAGATGTAAAAGAATTGCCTTGCAGCAGTGAGGGCCCAGTTGAGATTATGCAACATAAATTTGTAATGAATTTAGTCAACAGAGTTTTGTGATTTTCCCCCAGCATCATTTAGCAGATCATCCTGCTGATCACCTAGATCATTCCCCAGAATCATGTGAACAGGAGTGGAGGATGCAAATAGTGGAAGTAATCCAGGATTGAGGTTTAGCAGAGTAAGATCATGAATAGGATAATAGGGATAGAGATTTGGGAAAATAGTGTAGAGTTGAACTAGTTCGCTAAGGTGTCAAGTTGGAAAAGGAATAAAAGTAGCCAGTAAAGGGTGATGACATAGGAAAGAATTAAGTGGTTGAGAGACTGGAGATCATGATAAGGAGGAAAAATAGGGAGTTGCAAGGCAGAGGGAGACACAGAATGATAACAGATTGTGATGATATAAGGGAATTTCAGAGTTCATAAACATGAAAGTAGAGTATTTGTGGGTGATGATAAGAAATATGACAATCTCTGTGTAGTTAGAGGAGTAAATAGGACATAGAAATTGAGCAAGTTGAGGTAATGGTATTTGAGGGAACATCTATATATTTATCAATCTGACTAGATAGATATCTTTATAGGTGTGTATGTATACATGTGTGTTTGCATGTATATATGTATCTTTAAGTCCCCTACGATATACAGAGTCTTGTGGCATAAGATTCCTTGGGGAAAGTTGCCTCAAGAGAAATAGTAGACAGAAGTTTTCTTTAAAGTATGAGGTCATATTATCTGCTAAGATAGAGGAATTTGGTGTAGAATTAGGAGTTTAATGAGAGAGAAGAAAGTTTGGGACAGTAACTGTCCAGCTTAAAATAGAAAGTTGAAAAGTAACAAATAAAAGGATTGCCTTGCAGTCACATGATTCTTTGCTTTCAGAGTTCAGAAAATAACAGTTATGGATGATATTCTAGTTACAAAGGATGGGCTGTCCAGCTTCAGTTTTGTTCCTCCTTAGTTATCAGTGCCTCCTTATCAGATCCAACAGCAATTAGCCAAGACTATAATTGAGATTTAGGACCCTGCTTAATGATCATTGACCAAGAACAGATGTCTAATTAATATGAGGGATGCTTTTTCTCATCATCTCCTTTCCAATTACCTGCCTCATCCATGAATAGCCCAGAAGAAAAAAATACAGACCTGCTAACAGGTATGGACAGGACAAGCTGATGCATTAATACGCTCCCCTCCAGAGATCCTAGACCAAATAAATTTAAATTAAATTTCAGATGAAGATATAATCATTTCATTCCATTCTCCCATGAATAATGAGAGGATACAGTTAAATCTCAGGTATAAAACCATTACCCAGTAAATTGTCCTTAATAGCACAGATTTCCATTTAGCTGAGGTATAACACTTTATATTCCAGAAATTTATTTCAATATAATC
Source organism: Petaurus breviceps papuanus (assembly GCF_028583685.1). Taxonomy (NCBI): domain Eukaryota; kingdom Metazoa; phylum Chordata; class Mammalia; order Diprotodontia; family Petauridae; genus Petaurus; species Petaurus breviceps. The sequence goes on from NW_027186492.1 coordinate 21,470,940, forward strand.
CATGGTTTTGTGCTCCAAAGTTCTGTGCTCACATGATCTACTTTCAATCTTAGGATGACCCAAAAATAGCAATAGTTAATATTAACCCCACATAAAGTTTACTCTAGGAAATTTCCAAAGCCCTGTAAACTCATCAGACCCCAAAGGCTCATTCCTTATAAATCCATCACTTTTATTGGAGAACTTGTCTAATCAGTCTCTGCATTAACTTTGCCTTTAGTGGAAGTCAATTAATTTCTATCCTTATCTACAAAATGAGAGCTTTAGACCATATGACTTCTAAGGTCCCTTCCACTTCTAAATCTTATGATCCTATAAAATGTTTGATACCTTTCCATGCCTTCTTAAACAAGGCATACCAATGTAATTTGACCAATTATTGGTAATTCAGAGCTATAATTATGATCAAGAATGCCTCCCACATGAAATTATCTTGTATTAGAATACATTTTAGAAACATGATCTCATGTGGACCATAGATGGGGTCAGAGTCATCTATAGATTGATGTCAGTGTTCTGGGATGTCAAGAGATTGGGGCATTATGGAGCTGTGAGACTGCACAGAGGTACACAGGGGCTATCATTTGCTCTCTATAATTCTCAACACTAGGATTAACTAATGAAAAGAGCAGTTGATTCCACTGTCATTTCTTTGAGGATATTTTGGGATACCAAAGTGTAGGGAAGGGGCTAATATATAGGAGAAGTAGTGTAACAGATGACAAACTGAAGTGTGGAAAATATAGTGTGATAGTATTTGGATGATGGTATGCAAACCTTTAGATGAGAATGTGAAGTACTTGCAAGGAGGACCTTGGTGAAAACTAAGAGGTGTGAGGAAGCAACTTAGGTCCTTTATCACTCTAGCAAGCTAACAGTTATACCAGCAAGCTCTAAAGGCAGCTACTATCATGGAGGTTTGTTAGGGATATAGTTACTATTTTTTTAAAGTAATTACCTACTATATAACAGACCCTGTGCTAAGGTATACAGACACTAGGGGAACAGAAAACCCCAGTTGCAGCAGCTGTAGTCTCTGGTCACCAAAATTGTGGTTCAGCATAAACCCTGAATCTATGAGATGCTAAAGGCCCTTGCCATACTGGCTGCTTTGCAAGAAGTAGTCATCATATCCTTGCCCATTTCCTGGAGATGGTATGAATGTTAGCCTTTGAGAAATACCCCCAAACTTTTCTTTAGGATGCAGCTGTACCCATCCAATCAGGAATCAGGAAGAACTGGATTGGATTGAGTGGCACTATTGATGAAGAACCATCAGTGTTTTGAGTGAGTGTTCTATTCAATGTTGGTGTGCCTTCTGAGAACATGAGGGATTAGAGAGTTTGTGCTGTTAGGCAGAGGGGAAGGCCATTGCTGGGATACATGAATTAGTTTTAACAGTAAAAAGTCATTTGAGGGTGGCTCGGTGGAGCAGTGAATAGAACACCAGCCCTGGAGTCAGGAGCACCTGGGTTCAAATCCAGCCTCAGACACTTAACACTTACTAGCTGTGACCTTAGGCAAGTCACTTAACCCCAATTGCCCTGCCTTCCCCCATCCCCCCCCCAAAAAAAAAAAACAACCAAGTCATTTGGGACTGAAAGGAAGAAATCTTTTTAGAAATTTTTATACTAGAAGGATTGAGATATATTAATTAATGCAATTTTTTTTTACAATTTTTAAAATAATTTCTCCTATCTATACAAAAATACTTTAAATAAAAATAATGACAAGCAGATGATTTTTCTTTGAAATAAAAATTCCCTTCTTTATTCATTTTCCTTGTGGATTTAAAACAATTTTTAATTAAAAAAAAGTTTGATTAACAACTTATTCCTTCAAGGTATTCTTAAATTTTGATCCTTTTAAAAGATTTTTAGTGAGGAGACTCAAGGTCGTTTAACTACCAGGGCCTCTCCTCCTGATAACCTAGCTGGATTGATGTATATGTTTGTCCTGCTTAATGATACATGGGGAGCAAAAGAAATAATGGAATGACTGAAGACAGAGAGCTGATGAACAATGAACAGCTCACTGCATTTATGCAGCTAGGGGCCAGCTGGCCAAGGCAGATGTCTCAGGGTCAGGAATACAGAGTATGCCTATGGGTCAGCATCAAAGCAATGGAGTATTTGCTGGCAATATTGATAGCCCTTATTAGGGATAGAAAAATGGAGCCTTGGGGTAGGCAAGAAAGAGTGGGGCTTCTACCACTAGCAGTTAGCCAGAGAGGCCCCCCCAAGTCTATATTTTTGGAGTGGCTGTCCAGGTTACCTGACCTATTTGTTCAGGTAACATTGCTTCTCTTTCAGTAGGAAATCATAGCAAGAAGGGTCCCACAATTACTTCACACTCTTAGTAATTTCTCCCTGAAAAGGGAACTCATTCTTTTAATACCAATATTCTGTTTTGAATATCATAGTCTCTGAAAAATTAAAAATGTTATCACTCAGAAGGCAATAGAAAGGCAAATACATGATGAGTTATTTGTGGGTTATTACCAAGTGGTAAGCAGACAGCCATTCAAATATTCCGTATATATTTTATATTTAACTAATTGTTTACATAGTCTTCCCCTATTTGAAAGTAAGTTTGTTGCTGTTGTTGTAAGGAAGAGGCTATCTTTCTCCCCCCTTTGTATTCCCAAAGCTTAGAGTAGTGACTGAAACAAAGGAAAACTTAATAAATATTAGTTGACTTGACATGACCTGAATTGCTTTTAGGCTGTTTGATTGGGGACTCACTATGAATGAGGTTACATTGTTCAAAGGTACCAGGGAAAGTCCTTCACATATCCAATTTGTCTGCTTCTCCCAAGGCACTGGTCTACAAAGAATCAATTGAAGGAGAGTATTCTGTCTGCGAAGCAGATGCAGAAAAGTAGTCTTAGGTTTGAGTGTTGGAAGAGGGAGATTGCTGGAGAGGGGAAGCAGTGGGGAAGGGTAGTTTTCTAATTAGAGCTGAAGCTGTCATTATAAATTTCAGATAGTCAAGAAAACTTCTCAGCTAGCTGTCTGAGACTTTGCCCCATCATGCCCCCAGGACATGTTTGAGGGCTCCAGATAAAAATCTTTAAAACGACAACTGTTCCTCCTTGCCTTATCCTTCTGGAGGACTTGGTAAAAGTGGCTAAAACACTTGAGGAGCTGGTTCTGGTATTTGAACGCCACTTATGCACTGAATGATGATTAAGAAGCTAATATGTACAAGACTTTGAACTTGCCCCCAAGTGGTCACACCTGAAATAAGACCCATGGAAGGAGTTTTGTAACAAGTAACCATTTCACTGTCTGCCAGGTATGGGAAGGAGGGGGAGTTCACTCTGGTAGGGTGGTCTGGGTAGTAGTCAACATGGACTCCAAAGGGGTAATGTTTGGACTTAAATGGCTCAAACAGAATTTATCCCGTTTTGATTGGCACTTCCCCACACCTTGCTGATTGTGGGGGAGGTTTGGTGGGGTAAGGGGAGGTTAAACCCAATAATTCACTGGTAAATTCACTCAGCTTTCCAAGAAAAAAAATTTACAAATGACACATTTTTAAAGCTTAATCTGCATTATTAACATATTCTCCATCATTTGAAGGCTATACAATTAACAAATAATAAATTAAGCCCTTATTTTTAGCAGTCTCCAATTTTTGAGGCATAAAGGCTCAACTGAGAGTCTAATATGAGCAGGCTCTGTTTAAGCCCCTCCTGAGGTTCCTCTATAACCATTGGTCCCTGCAGCCAAAATTACCTAAAGAGAAGTTCAATCAACAGTCTCTTCAAAATGAACAAGGCAATTTGGAGAACCTTGTTTACAAGAATGAGGTGAAAATCTCTGAAGCAGATGACTTTTAAATTTAAGTCTCTGCCCTGGGCAAAGAAGCCACAAGAAAAAAGTTCAAGAACCAGCAGTTTGCCCCTGCTGACCTAACTCTGAAAGGATAAAGCTGGCAGAGGCAATAATAGAAGTGATCCCAGCAAAAACAATTCCTTAAAAAGAAGGGCAGGGGAAGAGAGGGATATAAATGGCAGCACTGAGATGCAGGCTTTTAGTTGGGTAGAACAGCCAAGTCTAGGCAAGAGAAGGATGCCCATGTCCTTGTCAGTGTGATTAAATTTCCCCTACGTATGTTTTTAGTGATGTTATGCTAGGCAGCTCGGGAATTTATCCTGAGCCCAAGCACCTGGATGGAACAAATGATGATGATCTAGTACAAATAAGGGGATATATTTGCATTGTGCAGTGTATGTGTGTGCATGTGTATATGTATGTGCATACATATATGAATATGTATCTATACATATATGTGTGTACATAGATATATAAATGTGTATATAAACACATACAGATGTGGAGATGTGTGTGCATACAGACATATACATATGCATAGACATGTATAATTCTGTGCATTTTGCCATATGTAGACATATATGTACATGTATACACATCTGTGTGTATGTATACACATAAAAATGTGTGTATAAAGAGAGAAACATAGATGTATAGATACGTTGTGTATATATACACATATACAGACACACAAATACACATATAACTATGTGTATGTGTGCATATGTATCTTATACATATGTGTATACATATTTATTTATTTGCCCAGCTGGTTAGGATAAACATGTCAAACAAGAGGTAAAGATATATGATGCAAGACCAAGCCCAATAAATGATGTAGTTAGTGGATGGATTCCCCACACTTCTCTATTCCTCACAGTAAGGTTCATTCCAATCCCAATCTCATAACACCTAATACAAAGAGAAAGTATTGCTTGATCAGAGGAGCAATGATCCTTCTCCCTGAGATTGCTTTTATCTTCAAATGCTAGATGCTGCTTCAGCCTGGGGGATGCTCAGACAAGAAACAAGACACATTAAGTCAGCCATGTCTATTTTATATTTTTACCTTATTTTTTCCTACTCCCATTAAGTCAAAATTTTACTGTGCCACTACTCTCAGGGTATTCATCTGTTTACAATAATAGGGTTAAGTGGGGGTTGCAGTAGGGCCTGGTCAAGGCCCACCGCAGATGCCAAATATCTTCTCCATGAGGAAAAATGGAGCCAGATTGACAGACACAACATGCAAGAAACCATACTAAGCACTGAATATACAAATACAGACTAGCAAAATAGTCCCTCCCCTCAAGGGCCTTGCATTCTAAAGGGAGAAGATAACACATAACAATTAGTTTTAACAAGACCCAGGAGGGGCTACACACCAGGGCCAGGCCTTGAAGCTAATGGCTGACAAATGAAATAGAGAGCTGAGTCTGGACAAGATTAGGCAAAAGCTTACCCATCATAGCCGCTGTTGTTACAAGGGAAGTGGTCAAAATTCGAATGTAGAGGAGATAGGGATGACAGGGTACAAGTAACATGGTTTAGAACTAGTGACAGGTCTAAGTGAAATGGGGACATAAAGATGAAAGCTTTTAGTTGCAGGAACAGGCAACACTAGACAACTATAAATATCAACTGCTGTACTGTTTACCAAGAAATAAAAGAAGGTTCATGTCCTTGTTGGTGTTAGTGAATTTCCTCCAGGTATGTATATAGTTATGTCAAATACCCTCTCAGGGAGGGGAAGCAAGGAGAATGGGTTTAGACAGAAGGGAGGGATATTATAATTAGTGAAGCCCCATAGACACTTTTCCCCTTCTCTAGTCCAAGCTAAACATTAGCCCTGATACTACTTCCTGTCCAGGCCGTAGAAATCAGGGTTAGCTTCCTGTCTCTGCCACCTCAGGCACACAGCTGTTCCTTATTTTGAGGCATCTTCTGTACCTGCCGAATAAGATGATCTCATGGGCTTCTCTGAATGTCTTATGTGTTTTCTGTCTCTGTTCCTAGATTCCTATGAACCCTTTACATTATGTACATTTTCTGAATTATTAAATAAAGGTTGCTACTTCCACCATATTTTCATGTGTTTATTACCTTGTGTACTTACATGGGAGTTGGGAATTTTTTTACCCATATTTGTGACAACCTATAAATGATTTGCATGCAAAGATTTTCCCCAAAGTAAATTCTGGATGGGGAGAAGAGGAGGAAGAAATGAACCAAGAAAAGAATAATGTTTTTAGGGGTTAACTCTTCAGATTGAAATGATGCATGTAAACCCAGAATTTGGGAGGGGGAATGCTAGGATATTTTTTTTCTTTTTTTTCTACATGTCTTTCCATTCATATGTTTATTCCTTTTGTCATCATTGCTTTCTTTGTCTTCATCACTTTTGTTGGGTTTTGTTTTTTACAGTGTGATTATAGACTGCACTCAGATTTTCTATAGATTTGGGGTGGGAAATACAGACTAAATTTGCACCAATCAGGTAACAAAATATGTCCATGGTCTACTATACATGTTCATTAAGATTTAAATGTGGTTGTACAAGAACAAAAATAGTGAGAAATACATTTTGATTGATTTTTGCAAAGGAATAGAAAACATCTACCTTACCAAATAACAAAACACTTTCTGAGGTAACGTTTGCTTGTTTGGTTCATCCCTGGAAGTGTAAGACCACAGATTAAACTCTTAACTCTCATTCCATCAGGAACAAAATGTCAGTAAGTCCATGATCTCTATGGCTTTGAAAATAGAGTCTATAATGTCCTCTAAAACATTCATATTTAGAGAATAAGAATTTAAGCCACACGCTTGATACCCATAACTTTATAGCAACTAAGTAATCACTGAATCAACACTCTTGCTAGAGACTAGCCACACAGTTAAAAATTCAAATGGGTCACTGGCAATGAAGTAGGGTGTGAAATCAGGCTGTAACCAAACCAAATTAAAGGCATCCTCTGAATTTATGATTCCTACTTCTGTCCATGGTCTACAGGTTTCACAGGTATTTAATTGGCCCCTTAGGTTTAGAGACATTGGATTGGGAATTAAAATTGACTCTAGCAACAATTCACTAGCTCAGTGGGATATATATATATACATATACATAAACATACAAACATTTGTGTTTAATACACATATACATATATAATCCACATGTACATATCTTATGTGGGTTTACATGTGTATGTACAGAGAGAGAGAGATTTGATGATTCCCTTTTCTTCAAAATCTTCCCTGGATTTTGGGGTGGCTAGGTGGCACAGTGAATAGAGTATTGGCTCTGGAGTCAGGAGGACCTGAGTTCAAATCCAGTCTCAGAAACTTAATATTAGCTGTGTGACCTCAGGCAAGTTACTTAACCCCAATTGCCCTGCCCTCCCCCATATAAAAAACAAACAACAACAACAAAAACCTTCCCTGACTTCTCCTTGAGTCTCACAAAGCCCTTGGTCAATACCTCACTGATACATAAAATATACAATATTATATGTTATAATTAAAACACTTTCTTTTATACTGTAAACTCCTTGAGTGTGGGTCTATTGTTGAGTCATTCAGTCATGTCCAGCTCTTTGTGACCACATGGATGCCAGGCCCTCCTATCCTCTACAATCTCTCAAAGTCTGTCCAAATTCATATTCATTATTTCTATAATACTATTTATCCACCTAATCCCATGCTGTTCCATTTTCCTTTTGCCTTCATTTTTTCCAAACATCAGATTCTATTCTAGTGAGTTCCATCTTCTCATTATGTGGTCAAAGTATTTAAGCTTCAGCTTCAAAATTTGACCTTCTAGTGAACAGTCTGAATTAATTTATTTTAAGTATTAACTAATTTGATCTCTTTGCTCTCCAAGGAACTCTGAAAGTCTTCCCCTGCACCACAATTCGAAAGCATCAGTTCTGCAGCATTTTGCTTTCCTTATAGTCCAATTCTCATAGATATACATTGCTACTGGAAAAAACATAGGTTTGACTATATGAACCTTTGTCAGCAAGGTAGTGTCTCTGTTTTTTAGTGTGTTGTATGGATTTGCCATAGCTTTCTTTCCAAGGAGCAAGCATTTTAATATTCATAGCTGTAGTTGCTGTCTGCAGTGATGTTTAAATCTACTTCCTTTTCTTCTCCATTTGCCAGGAAATGATAGGATCAGTTGCCGAGATCTTAGTTTTGGGGTGTAAAGCTAGAGTCCAGCTCTCCTCTTTCATCCTCATCAAAAGGTTTTTTCATTCACCTTCACTGTCTACCATCAGAGTAGTATCATCTACGTATTCAAGATCACTGATATTTCTTCCAGTAACCTTAATTCCAGCTTTTGATTTATCCAGTCTGGCATTTCACATGATATACTCTAAATATAAGTTAAATAAACAAGGTGACAACATACAGTCTTATTGTATTCCTTTTCCAATCTTAAACCAATGAGTTGTTCCATATTTGGTTCTAACTATTGCTTCTTGGCTTTCATATAGGTTCCTGAAGAGACAAGTAAGATGATCTCTATTCCCATCTTTTTAAGTACTTGACACATTTTGGTATGATCCACACAGTTAAAGGTTTTAGCATAGTAGATAAAGCAGAAGTAGCTGTGTTTTCTTTTGTTCTTGTTTTTTTTTTTTTTTTCTGGAACTCCCTTGACTTCTCCAAAATCCAAAGAAGGTTAGCAATTCAGTATCTATCCTCTGCCTCTTCAAAAACCAACCTGCTGTTCTGGTAATTCTTGGTACAACTATTGCTGAAGCCCAGCTTCCAGAATCTTAAGTATAACCTGGTATGTTAAATGAGCACAATTGTTGAGGAATTTGAACATTCTTTGGCATTGCCCTTCTTTAGGATTGGGACGTAAACTGATTTTTTCTAATCCGGTAGTCACGATCGTGTTTTCCAAATTTTAGCATTCCAATCCCCTAGGATGAATCTGATACATTTTTTTTGGTGTTGTTTCTAGAAAATGTTGTAGGTCTTCTTAGAACTGATTGACTTTGGTCTCTTTGGCATCAGTCATTGAAGCATAGATTTGTATTACTGTGATTTTGAATAGTTTGTCTTTTTTTTTTTAACACATATCATTGTCATTTTTGAGATTATACCCCAGTACTGCTTTTCTCACCCTTTTATTGACTATGAGAGGTAGTCCATTTCTTCTAAGAGATTCTTGCCCACAGTAGTATGTGTAGTGATCATTTGAATTAAATTCAGTCATTCCTATTCATTTAAAATCACTGACCCCCAAGATGTTGATGTTTAATCTTTTCATCTCCTATTTGACCACACCCAATTTACCTTGGTTCATAGATCCTACATCCCAGATTCCTATGTTATATTGATCTTTGTAGCATTAGACGGTCCTTTCATCACCAGACACATCTGCAGCTAAGCTTCCTTTCAGCTTTGGCCCCAGTTCATTAGTATTAGAGCTACTTGTAGTTGGCCTCCACTCTTCCCCAGTAGCACATTGGACACTTTCCAAAGTGAGGGGCTCATCTTCCAATGTCATCTCTTTTATGAGGTTTTCTCCATTGTATAATCTTTTGTCAGAACTCTCCACAATGACACATCTGTCATGGGTACCTCTGGATGGAATAGCTCATAGTATCATTGAATTATGCAAGCCCTTCTGCCTATGAAGGCAGTCATAAGGGATGAGAAGAAATAGGCAGAGTGAAAGGGGGAGGGGAGTGTGGGTCTATGTATTATCTAAACTTCATATTTTTCCCCAGTGTCTAGCATTGCTCTGTCTACACTAGGCATTTAAGTACTTGCTGAATGTTGAAATGAATAAAGGTCCAAGGTCACTCAGGTTCAATAGAACCTAGGATTCCTGATACAAGTCCAGCACTCTTTCATTACACTACACAACCTTTAAAGCGCTAATTTTCTTCAGGACTATAGGTCAATAAGACAATTAAATCCTCCCTCAATTACTAATTTGTAAAATTCTTTCTTATATGCCATCTCTAGGACTTTGAATCTGAGACCAGTTACTGTCACTCTTTTTCATTTATCTCTGAGCTCTAGTGATACCTTAGTCTACCCATTTCCTCACTTCCTCCAACAGTTACTTCCAGTATGGGATTCCAACATCCCTACTAACGCTTTAAGTAAATACCAACTTCTTTCAGATTGTCTAAGCTTTGTTATGAGCAGTTACTCCAAAGGAAATAGAGAGGTGATAACGCAAATGGAGTAAATCCAAATGTGTAATATTAGAGACAAAAACCTTCCAAAGTAAATGAAATTTTATATCACAGGCCTAATTTAATAACCTAACACATAAGGGTTTTTTTAGTAACATATGTATTCTTATATAAAACATATTCTATAAACCCTTTTACAAAAAGTGGTAACAAAACTATCAGTGAATCTCAGGACTGAACAGCCTGAATAATTTCCACTACATCACCTCTTCACAATCCTCTCATATACTTTTGTCTTTGTTTCAAATAACCATCAACCCATAGGTCTTCCCATATCCAATTTTTTCCCTGTGATAAAGGGGGGAAAGCATTTTTATTCTCTACCTCACATTGTGTGCCCCATACTTATAAAATTCATAGGATTGCAGGATCATAAATTCAGTAATAATAATCATATTTAGTAATTTAATGAAAAGGTAATCATAATCTTAATAGTAGCTAGCATTTATATACAATATTAAGGTTTGTATAGTGCTTTACATGTACAATCTTATTTGATCCTCACAACAATCTTTGTGAGATACTATTCCCATTTTACAGATGAGGAAACTGAGGCATAGAGAGGTTAAATAATTTGCCAAAATGTACGCAGATATTATATAAAATAGGATTCAAACTCAGGATTCTTGACTCCAAGTTCAGTGTCCTATGCACTTAAGCAACCTTAAAGGTCACCTGGTCAAACACTCTCATTTTACAGATGAGAAAAATGAAGCTGAGAAAGGTTAAATTATCAGCCCAAGGTCACAAAAATAGTAAGTAGCCTAAATCCTATGTACTTGACTTCCCAGCTGTGATTGGCAAAATCCTTATATTTACCTACAAATATGGTGATAGATCACTTTTGAGACATTCCCTGAGCTGTGCAATGATTGATATGAGTGCTGAGCCTTGCTGCTTATTGAGCAAAAGCTTATATCCAGATTCCAGTCTGCACAGTTGCTCTGAGCTGCATCTATGAATTTCATTATTGGTTAATTCTCTAACGACAGCTGTGCTACTGCATATCTTTGGAATTGAGGTTTCTAGGATCAGGAGGTGACTGAACCAGAAAGTTAGCACATGTTCCTGAACATATCCTTTGTCTAATTAACAAATTATTAGCAAGTAAATGTAATATTCCATGGCTCAATTTCCTTACGTAAAAAAAAGTCTTTCAACTCACCCAAGTCAGTGAACCACAAACTGAAGTCATAGGTCATAAATAATAGCTCATAGGTGTTCAGAAGTATAGAGTGGTTGTTAAGAAATCAATATTACATCATTGAAGCAAGGAGAAATTTAGTATACCATTAAAAAGTGCAATGGAATACTCCTACTGTATTTTGCATTGGACAGTTTTTTAGAATATTGCTTTTATATGAAGCTTTGGATTCCACTTTTTTTATTACACAACTTTTAAAAATAAATTAAAATGTTGTTATGCAATTGACTGAGAGGTGCAGTGAATACATGATCCCACTGTATTTGTCTATAAAAAAAGAATTATATTCTTTGGCACAAAATTAACCTTAAAGCTCTGCTATAGGGGCAGCCAGGTGGCTCAGCAAGTAAGAGCACTGGCCCCAGTGTCAGGATGACCTGGAATCGAATCCGGGCTCAGATACTTAGCACCACACCCAGAAATAACTGGCCATGTAACCTTGAGCAAGTTACTTAACCCCAATTGCTTAAAAAAAAAAAAGCTCTGCTATAACAAGCAGTCTTTTACACATATGCTAAGATTATACAAGATTCCTTGATCAAGTCAACCACAAAGATAATTCTGTTCAATGACATACAAATTATTAACTTCAAATAAAACATAAAACAAAGAAAAGTTTGCTTGCCAAAGGTGTTAACAACTGTCAAGGGAGGCATCTCATACAGGATCCATGTAGAAAGGCATCCCTTGTAGGGGATTTGATCCTCCAGATGTTCTTGTTTAGAGATTATATTGTGTTGATTGTATCAAGCCCCAGTACATTACAGGGCCTTGTAAATGAGGTCCATGATTACTCAACAGAAGAGCCTGTCTTTAACAATCTATATATAAAAAATTAAGTGGATTAAAAATGCTTTTCAGGGGGTGGCTAGGTGGCACAGTTAATAGAACATTGGCTCTGGAGTCAGGGGGACCTGAGTTCAAATCCGGCCTCAGACACTTAACACAAAAATTAGCTGTGTGACCTTGGGCAAGTCACTTAACCCCAACTGCCTTCCAAAAAAAAAAGCAAAAAAATGCCTTTCATCTAGAACAAGTGCCAGTACTTTGACATAAAATTTTAGCGTACTCAAAAGTGTAAAAACTATTCTTAGCAGCATAAAGTAGGCCAGATTTGGCCCTCAGGTAGTAGTTTGCTGACCCATAGTGTAGACTATGACAGGCAGTTGAATGATCATTCCATCGAGTTAATGTATCATTACACATATCTAGACTGGCATTATAGATGGACAAAGAGCTGGAATGAAATGAAAGGATCCAAGCAGATTCAATTGCATTTAAACAATTACACAATGCTTTTAAGGATCCCAAACTACCCCATGGTGGAAATATTTTGAAATATCATCTCTGAGGTATTAAAACTATGGGTGACCCAAAGGTCAACAGATACCAACATCATGGATAAAAGTAGGCTAAGCATATTTCCAATGACGTTCTACTTCCCAAAAAGCATATATGGGGTATCATGAATTGGAAAAGGAGATAGGAATAGTCATGTTGTGACAAAGAGGGATAAGAAGTATGTAGTCTGAGTGCATTCCTAGTGTACATAAAATGAAAAAAAAAAAGACTTATAGCAAGGTTACTAGAATGTTGGGCTGCCCTCTGTATAGGAACCATAGAAGGAAACAAGCAAGAGACACACGGAATAAAAATGTATGGAAGACTTTTTATGTAGCAATTGAGAGATCATAGATCTATGAGATAATTTAAATATAAAAAAACTTGGGGAAAAAGAAAAAGGAGAACAATTTTTTTTTTAAATTAAAAGATAAGGAAACAAAGATATGAGAAAAGTTAATAACCTGGGATATTTGTCAAGAGAAGAATTGAGGTTAGCATGAAAGACTGATAGATAATCTAATTACCATAATTGAATATTTTCTAATTTATCTTTGGAAATATGCTATAGTCTGTGGATCTCTACTTGATCTTTGGACATCTGTAGTTTGATTATTCAAATGCTCTGATATTTCAGGATTCACAATAATATAGCATCACTGAGAAATTACTAGTATTAAATAGATAAATTTTCACATTAAGGGATAGCAAGGGGACCTTGAAAGTACTAAACAATAGGCTTAATCAGCACAATGTCATCTAACAAAAGGAGAAATTGGAAGATTGCATCATCTAGGGAAATCTTCTGTTTTGACTCTGTAGTACATCCTTCAAACTGTGGTGAACATCTTCGGAGAACCTACAACTTTATGGTTTACAGACCAAAGAACTCCATCATAAGTATGGTTGAATTTATTTTTAAAAAATATTACATAATCTTAAATTATGCAAGAGTCAATACTTGTCAGAGGGGGAATTTAAGGCTTGTTTTTGTTCTACTGTATTAACTGACTTTTTATAATTTATAAGCAATAACAAAATAGGATCCTATATGTTCCATTCTGTTCAATTAATTTTGTGACTGTATAGATGTGACTTACTATAGAAAATTAATAGAGATAGGGGCGGCCAGGTAGCACAGCGAGTAAGAGCTCCAGTGTTGAGAAGACCTGGAGATCGAATCCCGGGCTCAGACACTTAGCACCCACCCAGAAACACCTGGTCGTGTAACCTTGAGCAAGTTACTTAACCCCAATTGCTTAGGGGCGGCCAGGTGGTTCAGCGAGTAAGAGCACCGGCTCCAGTGTCGGGATGACCTGGAGATCGAATCCCGGGCTTAGATACTCAGCACCACACCCAGAAATAACTGGGCATGTAACCTTGAGCAAGTTACTTAATCCCAATTGCTTTAAAAAAAAATTAATATAGTCTGGCTCTGGATGATCTTTTCTCATGTTTTCATCAAAGATACTTTATATATATATATGGGCCTGAGGTCCCCTGGGAGAAGCAACATGTCTCATAAACAAATTTACTTATGCAGACAAATATGACGATGAGGAGTTCGAGTACCGGCACGTCATGTTGCCCAAGGACATAACCAAACTAGTCCCCAAGACCCATTTGATGTATGAGTGTGAGTGGAGGAACCTTGGTGTCCAGCAGAGTCAGGGATGGCTCCATTACATGATCCATGAACCAGACCCTCACATCTTGCTGTTCTGGTGGCCACTGCCCAAGAGGCCTAAGAAATGAAAGAGCATGCCACTTCTGTTCCAAGCTGTACATAGCTGTCCTTACCTGCTAACATCTTTCTGCTAATAGTGTTGCCTTCTTGTTTCTCACTTGGGATATTTAAGGGATGTTTAATACACTGTTTGAAAGTGCTGGTGACTCTCTTGTTTATTGAGCAAAGCTGACACCACCACAACTACCCCATTGGGTGCTCTGATGAATGTATCTTCAGCTGAGCTTTGCCTCCAAAAGTCATGGCAAGCTCTGTATCAAGCTGAACACACTGGGTAGATGGACAAAGCACCAAGAGTGACTGAAGACTCATCACTGCTTAGTTGTGGGGCATGTATAATTGTTGCTGTTTGTGTTTTTCTCCTGCCAGGTTGTGTACAAGGTGACTTAATGGGTTTATATTTTTATTTGTTGGAAACTTTTCATTTTGTTCAAGAAATGTCTGTTCTGTTTAAATCCCTTGAATAAAGAGGAAGTTTTTGTAATTCAAAATATATATATATATATATATATATATATATATATCACTTTAAATTTGTTTTTAAAATGATAAAGTAGGCATATGGGCTGGTAAGTATTCATATCAAATGACCTTTTTTTGGTAATGTTATCATTGAATAAAATCAATAAAATATGTTTTCTTCCTTTTGGTACCTCCTCCTTTTTTATATAAATTTATTTATTTGGTTTTTAGTTTTCCACATTCATTTCCACAAGATTTTGAGTTACAAATTTTCTCTCAATCCCTCCAATGCCCCCTACCCCAAGATGGCAAGCATACTGAATATCCCTTCTCCCAATCTGTCCCCCATTAGCTCCTTACTTTCTTGTAGGGCAAGATGGATTTCTATACCCCATTGCTTATGTATTTCATTTCCCAGTTGCATTAAAAACACAATTTTTAACTTTTGTTTTTTAAAACTTTGAGTTTCATATTCTCTCCCCTCTTCCCTTTTCACCCACCCCCACTGGGAAGACAAGCAATTCAATATATGTTGTACATGTGTAGTTACAAAAAACCTTTCCATAGTAGTTATATTGTGAAAAACTAACTGTATTTCCCTCCATTCTATTCCACCCCCCACTTATTCTATTTTCTCCTTTGTATCGGTCCCTTTTCAAAAGTGTTTGCTTCTAACTACCCTCTCCTGCAATCTTCCCTCCCTTCTATCATCTCCCCTCTTATCTACTTCCCTGCTACTTTGCTGTAGGGTAGGATACCCAATTGAGTGTGTATGTTATTCCCTCCTTAAGCCAAATCCAATGAGGGTAAGATTGACTCATTCCCTTTCACCTCCCTGCTCTTCCCCTCCATTGTAACAGCTTTCTCTTACCTCTTTTAAGTGAGATAAATTACCCTATTCTCTCCCTTTCTCTTTCACCCAATATAGTCCTCTCTTATCTCTTAATTTTATTTTTTAGATATCATCCTCTCCTATTCAACTCATCCTGTGCCCTCTGTCTATGTATACATGTAAAAAAAACCACATCTATATATATGTATATATATACACACACATACACCCACCTATACATACATACATATGTATGTGTGTATATATATATACATACATACACATATATGTTCCCTTCAACTGTCCTCATACTGAGAAAAGTCTCATGAGTCACAAATATTGTCTTTCCATGTAGGAATATAAATAGTTCAACTTTAACAAGTTCCTTGTTTTCTTTCCCTGTTTACCTTCTCATGTTTCCCTTGCTTTTTGTATCTGAAAGTCAAATATTCTGTTCAGCTCTGGTTTTTTCATCAAGAATGCTTGAAAGTCCTCTATTTCATTGAATGACCATATTTTCCCTTAAAGTATTATACTCAGTTTTTCTAGGTATGTGATTCTTGGTTTTAATCCTAGCTCCTTTGACCTTTAGAATACCATATTCCAGGGGTGGGTAGGTGGCATAGTGACTAAAGCACTGGCCCTGGAGTTGGAAGGACCTGCGTATGGTTCGGACACTTAACACACACATGCAAAAAAAAAAAAAACCCAAAAAACTAGCCGTGTAACCTTGGACAAGTTACTTAACCCCAATTTCCCTCCAAAAGGCAAAAAAAAAAAATCATAATCCAAGCCCTTTGATCCCTTAATGTAGAAGCAGCTAGATGTTGTGTCATCCTGATTGTGTTTCCACAATACTCAAATTGTTTCTTCCTGACTTCTTGTAATATTTTCTCCTTGACCTGGGAACTCTGGAATTTGGCTATAATATTCCTAGGAGTTTTCTTTTTGGAATCTTTTTCAAGAGGCGATTGGTGAATTCTTTTAATTTCTATTTTGTTCTCTGGTTCTAGAATATCAGGGCAGTTTTCCTTGAGAATTTCTTGAAAGATGATGTCTAAGGGCGGCTAGGTGGCGCAGTGAGTAAAGTGCTGGCCCTAGAGTCAGGAGGATCCGAGTTCGGTTCCGGCCTGAGACACACTTAACACCCACACAAAAATACTAGCCATGTAACCTTGGGCAAGTTACTTAACCCCAATCGCCCTCCAAAAAACAGGCAAAAAAAAAAAAAAGATGATGTCTAGGCTCTTTTTTTGATCATGGTTTTCAGGTAGTCCAATAATTTTTTAAATTATCCCTCCTGGATCTATTTTCCAGGTCTGTGCTTTTTCCAATGAAATATTTCACATTGTCCTCTATTTTTTTTCATTCCTCTGGATCTGTTTTATAGTATCTTAATTTCTCATAAAGTTATTACCTTCCATTTACTCCAATCTAATTTTGAAGGAATTATTCTCTTTAGTGAGTTTTTGAAATTCCTTTTTCATTTGGCCAATTTTGTTTTTTAAAGCATTCTTCTCCTCTTTGGCTTTTTGGATCTCTTTTGCCATTTGAGTTAGTCTGTTTTTTTAAGGGGTTATTTTCTCCAGTGTTTTTTTTTTTTTGGATCTCTTTTATTTGACTCATTTTTCATATTTTTCTTGCATCATTCTTATTTCTCTTCCCAATTTTTCCTCTATTTCATTTACTTGATTTTCAAAATCCTTCTTGAGCTCCTCCATGGCCTGCAATCAATTAATATTTTTCTTGGATGCTTTTGATGTAGGAGTTTTGACTTTGCTGTCTTTTTCTGGTTCTATGTTTTGATCATCTTTGTCAGCAAAAACTGATTCTATAGTATCATTAGACTTTCTCTGTTTGCTCATCTTTCCAGCCAATTAATTGACTTTTGAGCTCTTTGTCATGGTAGAACTCTGCTTCCAGAGTGGAGAGTCCTATGTCCCAAATTTCTGGGGTTTTGTGCAGCTGTTGTCAGAGCTTTTTCCAGGCCCCTTCTCTAAACCATGAGGATGATTGCCTCTCCACAGTCTCAACAAGCTCCATGGTAGCACTCCTTACCCCCAGGACTGCCACCCAAGACTGTGACTCAGATCCAAGCATGTCAAAGCAAGAACAATTACCCTCTGAGTGGTTGCTTGGTCCCCCTATGATCTGTAGACCTGGAGCTCAGGAGGCAGCCGTGTGGCAGCAGCTGCAGCCACCACTGCCACCTCCGCCACCCCGGGGGCAAAGGCCAGACCAAGCTCTTCCATTTTCTTTTTGGAATCTGTGTGTTGAGAAGTCCAAAAACCACCACAGCTGCCAGTGAATCATTCCCCTGAAGTCTGCTCCAGCCACTGTGTGCCACAGGTCTGGGCTGGCACATTTCACATGGGACTGCCATCTAGTCCCAGCCCATTGTGATAGACCCTTCCTGTCAGCCTTCCAGTGTGAAATTTATTTCTGTCATTTTGTGGGTTCTGTACCTCTAAAATTTGTTTAGAGTAATTTTTAATAGGTATTGGAGGTAGTTATTTTGGGAGCTCAAGCAAGTTCCTGCTTTTACTCTTCTATCTTGGCTCCACTCCCCCTCCTCCCCTTCTTTAGATATATTAATGGAGGTTTTCTGAAGTTTAAAAAAATTTATTTTTATATAATAATTCTCAGAAAAACATGGAAAGACCTACATAAAATGATGCAAAGTGAAATGAGAAAAATCAGGAGTATATCGTATATAGCAACAGCAATATTGTAAGGATGATCAACTATGAACAATTTAGCTAATCTGATCAAGACAGTACAATTCTAATGGACCCATGTTGGAAAATGCTATCCACCTACAGAAGGATAAATGATGAATTCTCAATGCAGACTGAAGCATATTTTTTTCACTTTTTATATTTTTCTTGTTTTATGTGAATGTGTTTTTCTTTTGCAACATAAATATGGAAATATGTTTTACATGACTCCACAGGTATAATCAATATCATATTGTTTGCCTTCTCAAGAGGTGGGGAGGGGAGGGAGGGAGAGAGAATTTGGGAATCAAAATTTTTATAAATGAATGTTAAGAAATGTTTATATGTAATTGGGAAATATTTAATGAAATAGGTAAATAAATATATGCGTGTATATCTGTATCTATATATATGTGTGTATGTGTGTACATATATATATTTTTTTCAAGTCTACTCTATATACCCTTAAATTCAATTAAATTGAATTAAATTTCTTTTCTCCCAACATAGCACTCTTATCACCCATTTCTGTGTCTTAATGCTCTCCCTACTCATCTCCACCCCTCGCAGTCTCTCTTTCTTCAAGACTCGAGTCAAATGCTGGCTTCTTCAGGAGGCCTTACTCAGTTAACCCAGCAACTAGAGCCTTTCTTTTAAGTATATTTTTTTCTACTTTCTAATCCAGAAACTACCATAAACAACAAACACTCTATGCATGCCTTGTATGTACCTATTTGTTTTCATCTTGTCTCCTCAGTTAGAATGTACTTTTACAAACAAGAACTGTTTTTGCCTTTCTTTTTACTTCAAGTACTTAGCAAAGTTCATGGCACACAGGTACTTAATGATTGATTGATTAGCTGATGTGATTCACATTTTTCCCATAATGTATCAACTTGTTGGATCCTAGACAAAGGTCTTACAGGTAGAATATCAACAATCTAAAAAGTGTGATTTTGAGCATCCTCTCTGTCCCATCTTTCTATACAACGACTGTGTTTGAGGAAATAAAAAGGAGTCCACACAGGACTGAGCATCATTTTTAATTTTTCTTTTTTTTCATAGGTTGCCATAGCCAAAGAATCCCATTTCCTAATGATGAAATTTCTGGTGATGAGCCTATCCTTGCTTATATTTGTTTGTCTTCAAAAATTAAACTTAGTCCGTTAATGCTCGTACCTTGTACCTCGTTACCTTATTAGAGCCTGCCAAAATTTGTGTTTCTCTGACCTGAGAGCTCAGCATCATCTCCATACCACAAGAATATAGAAGATGATGACTTCATACATCTTCATCAAGGACAAAATAAGAAAAAAATGGGTAAAATTTCAGGAGGAACAATTTCATTAAAGTATCTGTGTTTGCATGCACAGTAATGTGTGTGCCATTAAGAGTAAAGATAGAGTATTTTGTAACATTACCAAGAAGAGTCAATTTCCTTAAGGATATATAAGTCCAGAATGGTTATCTCCCTACAAAAAAGATCCAAACCATAATATAATTCATGCTCGGTGTAACACAGATAGACACATGCACAAAGTGCTTCAATTGGATGAGACACATTTCCAGAGAGATCATCTGGAAGCATCTCTCCACATGGAAGAAACTGCCCAGTCTCTCCTCCCACTAGAGAAAAACCAACCATGCTACTGCATGTGCTAGTAGTCCCTGCTCTGAGAGTATTTGCCTGGATTTCTTCTTTACTCTTATCTCTTCTCCCTGTATCATAGTTACTATGTTCTCCTCTTTTCCTTGCTTTCCAGTGCCTTAGATTGTAAAAATCAACGAGTTTAGTACATGACTCACAATCTTTCTCTCTTCCCTAGCTCTTGCCTTCAGACTAGGAGACTTCAACATACATATTTCCTCTTCCTCAAACTCCCAAGTGACTCAGCTCCTTAACTTACTCACCTCCCATAAGCTACTCTTCTACTCCACCTCAGCCACACACAGAGATGGTGATACCCTTGATCTTGCCACCAACTACAAGTGTACCACCTCCATGTTCAAGAACTCCAAATCCCCTTATCTGAAAATACTCTATTGACTTTTCATCTTTCCCTCGGCCTTAACTTAAAAAAACTGTACTCTTCATTCCTACTGTGACCTTCAATCCTTTGACCCTTCATTTCTCTCCTAGGCCATCTCCCCTGCATTGAACACTCTCTTCTCTTCTCCCCAGTGTCACTCCTTAGTGAACTAATTTAACTCTACACTGTCCTCCTCTTTTTTTTGAGGGGGGGCGCAATTGGGGTTAAGTGACTTGCCCAAACACACAGCTAGTAAGTGTGTCAAATTCTGAGGTCAGATTTGAACTCAGGTCCTCCTGACTCCTGGGCCGGTGCTCTATTGACTCCACCACCTAGCTGCCCCTCTTTCCTCCTTTCTTGAATTCCTATAGCACTTGGTGCTGATTATGCCTTGCCAAGTCTCAGCCTTGGAACACTCTTGCCATTTTTTATCTTGCTATGTATGTAGTGCTGAACAAAGGTGGAGAGAATCATAAAACTGTTTTGGCTGGGTTCATTACAAATTTATATTAGACTGTCTAAATTGGACCCTCACTGCTGCCAGGCAATCTTACTATACCTCCCTCATCAATGTATCTCACTCTCTAGAGCTTCTGCTCCAAATATTTTCATTCCTCCTCAAATTTTCAATGCCTTTTCTCCCCTTTGAGCTGAAGGTGACTCATTTTGTGGGAGAAATTAATGCTATTCATCATGAGCTCCATTTCATTCCCTCTTCCTCATCTTCTATCACTCAAATGCTTACTGCCACTATTTAATCCTTCACCTCTATCTCACATGATGAAAGGGTCTTACTCCTTACCAAGGCTAACTCCTTTACCTGATGAAGTAATCGCTTTCCATTCCATCTTCTCTAACAGGTTGCCCCTCTATCATCCCCACTATCACTCGTTATTTATCTTTCCCTCTCTACCGGCCCATTCCCTACTGCCTAAAAACATGTCCATGTCTCCCTCATCTTGAAAAAATACTCACTTGATTCTTCTATCCCCACTTCATCCTCTATCTCTTCTGTTCCTTGTACCTAAATTTCTGTAAAAGGCAATCTACAATAAGTATCTCCACTTTTTTTTACATCTACTTTCTTCTTAACCCCTTATAATATGGCTTCCAACCTTCTCATTCCACCAAAACTGCTCTCTCCAAATTTAAAATGATCTTTTAGTTGTCAAATCTAATGGCCTTTCCAAATCCTCATTCTTCTTGACTTTTCTGAAGCTTTGATACTGTTGGTCACCCTCTTTTCCTTGATACTCTCTTCTCTCTAGCTTTTTGGGACCCCATTCTCTCCTGGACCTCATCCTACCTATCTGACAGCTCATTCTCAGTCTCCTTTGCTGGGTTCTCATCCAGAACATGACCCTAAAGGTTCTCTCCTAAGGTTCTCTTCTCTTCTCCCTCTATACTACTTCACTTGATGACCTCATCAGTTCCCATGGATTTAATTACCATCACTATGCTGATAATTCTCAAATCTAATTATCCTGCCCCAACCTCTTTGTTCACCTCCACTCACACATTTCCAACTGCTTTTCAGACATCTCAAACTGGATATCCAGTAGGCATCTTAAATTCAATATGTCCAAAATGGAACTCATCATCATTCCTTCTAAACCCTCCTCTACTCCTGCCTTCCCCTTTACTGTCTAAGCCAACACCATCCTCCTGCTACTTCAGGTTCACAGCCTAGGAGTTGTTACTGACTCCTCACTATCGATATCTCACCATTCCTCCTCTCCCATATCCAATTTGTTGCCAAGGTCTGTTGATTTCACCTCTACAATATATCTCATATTTGGTCATTTCTCTCCTCCAACACTGGCACCATTTTGGTGCAGTGAACTATTGCCAAAGCCTATTGGTGCATCTATACTTACCTCAAGTATCTCCCCACTCCAATCCATCTTCCATTTAGCTACCAAAGTGATTTTCCAAAAGCTCAGATCCAACCATGTCATTCTTCTACTCAACAAATTCTGGTGGCTCCCTCTTGCCCCCAAGATCAAATGTAAAAATACTTGGGGTGGCTAGGTGGTACAATGAATAGAGCACTGGTCTGGAAGTCAGGGGGACCTGAGTTCAAATCCAGCCTCACATCCTTACTAGCCATGTGACCTCGGGCAAGTCACTTAACCCCAATTGCCCTGCCTTACCCCCTGTAAAATATGAAAAAAAATGTAAAAATACTCTGTGTGGCATTCAAAACCCTTCATAACCAAGTAGCCTCCTACCTTTCTAGTCTTCTTACACCTTACTACTCTTCACATATTCTTGAATCCACTCACACTGACCTCCTTGATGTTCCACAAACAAAACACTCCATCTCTCAATTCCAGGCATTTTTTTTCTAATTGTCCCCCATGCCTGGAATGCTCCCGCTTCTCATTTTTGCCTACTGACTTCCTAGGCTTCCTTTAAATCCCAATTGAAATCCCATCTTTTACAAGAAGGCTTTCTCAACTTATCTTCATTCTAGCACCTTCCATTAATTATTTTCTATTTATGCTGTATAACTTGCTTTGTATATATGTGTTTGCTTGTTGTCTCCCCCATTAGATTGTAAACTCGTTGAGGGTAGAGACCTTCTTTTGTCTCTTTTGTATCCACAATGCTTAGCACAGTGGCTCTTGATAAATGTTTTTGATTGAGAGCAGGACCTGTGTCTTATCTACCTTAATAGCTCCAGTGCTGAGCACAGTAACTTATGTAACAGTAACATGGTAGGTGCTTAAAATGTATGTTGAATGAATGAATGATTGAATAAACAATACTTGCCTTCCTTTCTGGGCCTACAGCTTAAGAAGCTGTCTGTGAGGAATTGTTAAATTCTCAAACTGATTGAAAGCAAGGGTATGAGCTAGAACAAGGATTCCCAAAGTGTGTTCTTTGGACTATTAGCAATTCCCTCATATCACCTACATGATTTGTGAATTAATATCCCAATTTTTATAATATTTCATCATTACCATGCTTTGTTATAGGCATAAATGAATCATTGATTTATTCTAGTTAACAAAAATTTGATGTTACTTCATTGCTATCTCATCTAAAATTGCAGGCTCCTTCTTATTAATTCTGTTGAGACTTTTCTATGGTTGAAAGTAAATGAACAGATGGACTAGGCAGACTTCAGGGCCTTTTGCCCCCAACAAAGTGGTGTGCAGTCTGAAAAATTTTGAGAGACAAAACACCAAATAACCTCAGAGGTCCTGTGCAATTATATGTTTCTGTGACTCTCTGACCTAGCAGTTCCCACACTGACTTTAATGAGATTGATGGAGACCTTGCTGTTTAGCTCTTAAAGAAAATGCTATATTTATAGAGCACATCTTGAACTCAATCATTACCCACAGCACCCCAGTTAGCAAGATGAGTGTTATTACTCACTATTTCAGTCATATAAATGTGACATTTTAGAGCTAGAAATGACCTAAGAGATTATGCAGTTCTGCCTCCTAATTTAAAAAATAAGAAGATTCCGATTCATAGAGGTTAAGAGATTTGTCCAAGGTCATATAGTTAGTTCATAGCAGAATCAGTCCTAGAACCCATCCATGTCTTCTGACTTCCAACCCAATCCCACTTTCTACTATATTAAGCCTCAGTATTTTTTCAGCACCTGTTCTGTACCCAGTCATATAATGACTGTAACAGTTACAAAGAAGTATAAGAAGAACTTATATCTAGTTGGGAAGATCATCCCTGATATGTATGAAGCAATTAATTAGTCATACTATACCAGATGACTTTCACCTTGGTAATGTGGAGAAAATTAGGGATGTGGTCTTCCTGGGGGAGCATGGTCACTCTGGCACAACTTATGGTAATCAACTGCTGAAGGTGCAGCAAGGATATGAATGCATGAATAGAGCTGTTAACACATGGGTGGTGCAGAGTAGAGGGAGGAAGTCAAGTTGAAGAAGGGATCAAGGGTTTCAATGGATGAAGGCAGTGCCCTAAGAAAAAGCCAGGGGTAGAGAGACATGGGAGTGGTGCAAGGCTAGGTGGTGAAAAAGGAAGGGTATGGAAATGTGAGATTAGCCAAAATCTCTGCCATTAATAGGAAAAGATATTTCTCCAGGAAGTTATCAGTATGCTCTAAATTACCTGCCCTGGAGTAAAACCCCAGCTTTTGTGCCCTAGTTAAAATTCTGAGGATTGAGGACTCAAAGATAAAGTTGTGATGAAAACTGTACCAGAACTCAGTATGAAAGTCCCCTAGGCTGTTTGCATCATCAAAGAAATTATTCTAGTGACCTTTCACCTGAAATTAACATTTTACCTAATAAAAGGATTAAATCTAAGGTTAATCATTTTTCATAGATTTATCTGCATTCTATTGGGTAAAGAGACACTAACAGCACCCCTCATGTACCAAGTCAGTCTCTTCATGATGTAGTATGATGAACGTGAAGAGAGTCTCATAGAAACTTAAAGCTAGGATGGAATGATAGAGATCAATTTTTTCTAGGCCTTTCATAAACCTCAAGTTTGGAAAGGGGCAGGGAAAGGAAAGGGAGCAATAATTTATTTTCACCAGGCACTATGCTAAGGGATTTACAAATATTATTTCATTTGATCCTCTCAACAACCCTGGAAGGTCAGTGCTATTTTTATCTGCATTTTACAGAGGAGGAAACTGAAGCAAACAGAGGTTAAGTGACTTGCCCAAGGTGACAGAGCTAACAAGTACCTGAGACTGAATTTGAACTCAGGTCTTCCTGACCCTAGGTCTAACATTCTCTAATGAATAACAACTCTAAAGAATAGAAATTTGCAACTTTCTCCAGCTATGTTGGGCAACTTGGGAGCAGGAACATAAAAATCACATGGTAAGGTTTATCCAAGGGCTAGAGGGAACAAGCATTTATTATGCACCTACTATGCATCTGTAGCAGCAAGCACCCCATCATCCCCAGGGTGGCTGCCAACACAGGTTCTTAGATCTGCTTTGCTAAAGGAAAGCAACTCAAAATGGGTTAACAAGGTTACTTTAATCAGTCAAACATATATCGTTTACCTAGTTCAGGGGAAAAAGGTCAGCACCCTGAACTTCAGAGCATACAGAAAGAATTATCAAGACAGAGAAGATCAAGTGGACAGGTTTCCAAACTGTCCAACCATTATATCCATACCAAATCACAGTTACCATCAACATCTGGGTTTTTCAAAGCCGGGGCTACAACAATGGCTTCCCAGAGTCTCATCTGATCAAATCACACAACACTTCTCAAAGAGCCCCAAAACAAAGCTGCACATCAGGGTTTATATAGCCTTCTCCTGGGTCAGAGAATGTAACAATCCCTCAACCCACTGCCTAATGAAAAAGTATCTCCTGAGAAACAAGCCTCCCACCCCAGGCTCCAGGGGCACTTTAGCCTAGGGGCAGGGAAGATCTTAAAAATTTACATTCCCATGACAGCATCTGACACAATAAGTGCTTTAAAAAGGGGAGGTGATTTACTCAAGGTCATACTGGTAGTGGCACAATTACTATAACCTCATTTTTCTAGTGATCAGTTCTGCACTCTTTGATGATGATAGATGGTATTTATTTAGTTCCTTATTTGTTTTTAACATGCTTACTTCATCCAGACCTCTGACTTAATTTGCTATAGGGAACTCCCAGTGTGGAAATCCCCTCTACCAATTCACATCAGCAAGTAACTAGTCTGTGATTTGCAGTCTTGGCAATTTTCCTGAGACATTGAGAGATTAAATGACTTGCTCATAGACACACAGCTCCTATGTATTAGAGGCAGGTGTTTATTTTTAAATAAACACTTTAAAGTTTACAAACCACTTTATATCTCTTATTTCAGTTGAGCTTTGTGACAACTTTGTAAATTAGGTGGTACAATGGACAGAGCACTGGGCCTAGAGTTAGATCTAAATTCAAATTTTATTGATCTCAGGCACTGAGATCACACATTAGCTGTGTGACCTTGGACAAGTCACAACTTTTCTTTGCCTCAGTTTCCTCATCTTTAAAATGGGGATAATAGGGACAGCTAGGTGGTGCAGTGAATAGAGCACTGGCTCTGGAGTCAGGAGGACCTGAGTTCAAATTTGACCTCAGACACTTAACACAAAACTAGTCATGTGACCTTGGGCAAGTCAGTTAACCCCAATTGCCCTACCTTCCCCCCTCCAAAAAGCAACAACTAAATAAATAAATAAATGGATAACAATAGCATCTACCTTCTAGGATTGTTGGGAGGATCAAATAAGATAAATGTAAAGAGCTTAGCACAGTGCCTACCATATAGTAAACACATAAAAATTTTAACTGTTGTTTTACAGATGAGGAAACTGATGCCTAGAGAGGTTAAGTGATTTACTTATGACTTTGGAATGATACTTGTATACTTCAGGAGATCTATGACCTCCTTCATGTGGCTAATCCATTAATGGAGAACATAGCCCATCCATATCTTTTCATCCTGTGTATACCTTTTTTTGATGTTCTCCCATCAATTCTCCACAGGGGATTCATCTTTGTCCTTCATTCTTGAAGAGGGCCATGATATCAGGAAGATGATATCAAGACTCACAAGTAAATTGGATTTAAGTGAGGGAGGATTGTGCTATGTTACCAGTCTCACTTTCTCCTCTGGAACCATCTGGGTCCAGTGGCCAGACATAGGTCAGGACAGCTGGAGATCACTCCAGATATAGCGGGAGAACTTGGCCTTTTTTGATGAAGGTTTTCCTTTTATTGTCATGTGTTTTTTTTCAGGCACCAGTGAAGCCCACAGAGGATCTGCTCACCTGTTACACATTTTCTAGTCCATATCATCTCTTCAGTATCTTTTATTCACCTCCTTGTATGCATGTCACCATTGCTGATATGTTGAAGAAAGCATAGATCTGCCATTCATTTCTCTGTCCTTCTTTGAGTATTCGGCAATTCTGATTCTTCAGGGATTGTGATATTCTGAGTCATAATTTTTGACATCACTAGAAATAAAATGGGGTTTAAAATGATTTTTGTTTGTTTCAGAGAGAACAACTTCCCAAATAAAATCCATCTTGCTTTCTTTTTCCCATTCAATTATAGGTCCAATTCTCACTCATTTGCGGATTCCAGATACACATATTGTTGATCCAGAATTATGGTTAGTCCATCCAATTGAATGCCATAATCTGGACACGAGTCAATAAATTTCTCCTTTCCCTCTCCTCCTCCACATCATTCTTCTCTATATCAGGAGTAAAATAATTACAGGAAAACAATGAAAAAATATTCTGGAAAATAGATGACACTATTTAGATTTAGCTCATATAGAAGCAAAAATTTTTAAATGGGACTATCTTCTAGAGATCAATAAGCATCTTATCAAGCTCCTTATCAGTCATAGTCATTTATAAGCAAAGGCTCCTTGCAGGAAAGAAGTAAGTCACCAACCAGAGCAACTACTAAATATAGTGGCCTCCAAGAGAAATATGAAACGGACAGGGAAACAAATGGTAAGAATGACCCTCAATCTGAGAAAAACTCCAACTTCGTCAAGATGTGTTGTCAGTTTGAAAGATCAGGAAACCAAAGGCAGTGCAGGGAAAAAAAATGTCTAAAACTCATAGAGTTTACTGTTATGTCGATTTGCCAACATTGCATAGATTTGGGAAGACAGGTGGCACTTAAATTGGAAAAATATTGAAACATGGCAAAACATCCAAGATACCTTCCAGTCATGGACATGCAAGTTCCAAAGACAAACCAACATTTCTTCTCAACCTAATTGCACACGTTCTTGCTTTTTCCCAATGCTTTTAAAAGCCTTCAAGGGACACAATTTGGAAATCCTCAATTAATGTGTTAATGGACTTTAACATCTGTGGATCTCTCTTTTGATTGGGAGGCTGAATCCTGTGCTTTCCACAACAGAAGCAGCAGCCAACTCATCGCTCCCCTTGCCTCCTGGCTCCAAAACTGTGCTGAGCTTATTGAGAGCCCAAGGGAGTGAATTTGTGAATCTAGAATCCTAATCTTTCAACAATAAGATGCTTTAGTAATTTGGTTCAGGATAAACAGAAGACAGCTCCTTCGACATTAATTCTCTCTGTTGAGATTGTAGGGGTCCATTAACTTTTTAAAAGATATTTGTATTTCTTTAAATTTTTTTAAATTAAATTTAAATTTTTTTTAAAAAATGCTATTATAACTATCTCAATATTATTGGTTTCCTTCATAATCCTATGTATTTTATGTATTTAGAACCATTCTTCCAAGAAGACATCCAAAGGCTAAACTAGACTGCCAAAGGGCCCATGTTGTTCAGTCTTTTTCAATCTTTCTTCAACTCTCCATGACCCCATTTGGATTTTCTTGACAAAGATACTGGTGTGGCTTGCTATTTTCTTCTCTAGGTCATCTTACAGATGAAGGAAGTGAGGCTAAGTGTAAAGTGACTTACCCAGGGTCACAAGCTGGTAAGCATCTGAAGCCAGATTTGAACCTAGAAAGATGAGTCTTTCTGACTACAAGCACACACAAGAACCTCTGTTAGAATCAAGAAAGCGAAAGAAAGGGTTGGGTTTCATACCATTTTCATTGTTAGGAGGCTAGTTTAGATGCAAAGGCTTCTACAGATCCTCCAGGGAGCTGAAAAAACTTTCAGCCTGGGAGGGAAAAAATTCACTTAGCAGTTTGTTTACTCTCTTCCCTACGCCTATCCCTATTCCTTTCAGAGCTGGATTCCCACAGGAAATGAACCCTTAGGTCACTGGTATTTATGAAGGATTCTCTTCAGAGAAGTTTGTAATATCTTGGAGGCATTTTCTAAGTTGGAGTCAATACACTCTGTCTACCAATGAGGTAACAGGAAAGTACAATAAAGCAATTAGCCATGTGCAGTTGGTTAATTAAGAGATACTGCAATACCTTAGCCCTGGGCATTAAAGTAAATCTAGCTGATAAAATAGAAATTGGCAAATTAGCAGGATTGACAGGATGCAAGAGTATAATGAGTCATTCACATAGAAATCCTTAGATTTTTTTTTAAGTAGGTAGGTGAGAACAAGCGGCAAGAGGTCATATCAAATAGATCTTAATTAGGGAATGCTAGAGCAAGGGTCCTCAAGCTTTAGGAAGGCATCAATACCATTATTTGTTTATTTGGAGATAATCTCTTTTTCCTGAAAGTTTAGCAAAGTGCATATTCTCATATCAGATAACAACAAAAGTCTAAAGACCCCTGAAATCCCTTTTGGTTTTAAATTTTGTCGTAATCTTCTTAGACACAATGAATAAATCTTTAGTGCATTCATCTCTGTAGAATTTTCCCGCTCCACCATGCTTCTTAAAGTCCTATCCTGATACCTCCTCATGCTATAGAAATGACAAGGAGTAAGATTTAAAAGATTCTGAGAACTCTATAACAAGCTATGGTTTTACCTAGCTGTAAAGGTTTTAGGTGTGAGCCAGTCTATAGTCCACATGTTTCTATTGTCACAAAACAACACCTAAGTGTAAAGAGGTTTATTGTCAGAAGGTTGATCAACAGGTAAGGAATGGTTGTAGCCGTGGCTATGGGAGCTCCTGAAAACTTGAAAACTGTCTGCCGAGATGAGAATGGGACAGCTAGGTGGTGCAGTGAATACAGTGGAGTCAAAAGGAACTGAGTTCAAACACAGCAACATCAGACACTTAACTAGCTGTGTGACTCTGGGCAAGTCACATACCCCTGTTTGCCTCAGTTTCCTCATATGTAAAATGAGTTAGAGAAGGAAAAGGCAAAACATTCCAGTAACCTTGCCAAGAAAACCCAAATGGGGTCATGGAGAATTGGACATCACTGCAAAACAACTAAACCACCACAAAAGATATGGAGAGGGAATGATTTGCATTGTTAGAGGGAATACCAATAAAATCACAGATCATTCCAAGTATGGATGGAGGCCGGGTCTTGGAGTATATTTTATTATTTTTTATGATGCCATGAACCCAGCAGAGATTTAAATGTAAATTGAAGCACTAAAATATTCTAGGTTGTAGACAGAAGCAGATTCTAAGTACAAGGCAACCAGCCAGGACTGGGGAAGTTATTGCAAAGTCATGGGGGTTAAGAGAGCTTTCTGGCCAGAAGAGAAAACCAGGAATAAAAAGTCCTGTGTAATTAACAATTAGTTATAGTCATTAACAATAAGACCAAGACAAACTATACATCAGTTCTAGATGGGCAGATGAGGGGGATAGGTGAGCAAAATAGGAGACTGGTGATTAAAATTTTTAAAGATTAGGAATAGGACACACAGAAGTCTACTTTTTGACTTGACCTGTTAGAGACAGAAAGTTTTTATCTTGATACTGAAGCAGGATCTCAAATCTCAATTAGGGAGTAAAAGGTAAATGGGTGGGTATAGAAAATGAACAGGAAGTATGTCAAACCAAGGCAATAGATAAGCAGGACACACGAATTGCCAGAAAACTGCCTGCTTAGATTATCTTGCTCACAAGTATTCAGTGATAAGCTGGAAACCCTGTTTTTCAAAGATACCAGTACAATAAGAATTGAAGGGAGGGAGAAGATTGGGATGTTTTAGAACAGAGGTGGGGAACCTGTGGCCCACATTCAAAACTTCCCAAGAGGAGGAATTTTCACACCCACAGGTGTATGGTATGGTATGGGTATGGTAATGGTTAATTATTAAATGTTTAGAAGAGAAAGGAATATCTAACATGAGGGTCAGTCTTCTTCTTCCCCAATCCCATAATCAAATGAGACCACCAAAGTCCTCAAGTTAAAAATCTAGAGATGAAAGGTGGCATTTCATCTTCTCACCAATATAATGCTAGAAAGTCCAAGTAGAGATTAAGAAACAATTCCCTCCAAAGTCTGAATCCTGAGAGGCACAAGGGCTAAGTTCTGTGATGTATAAAAAGTTCAAGAGACATAGTTTCTGGGTAATTAATAATTTTATTAATCATGCTAGCAATAATTAATAAAAGGGTCAGTGGCACTCTTGAATGCCAAAGACCCCTCATGAAACCTACTCGATGCTCATATGCCCTTGGAAGAGTAGGTATTCTTGAGGGTGGCAATCAACTCTGATCAGTTGACAATGAGAAGAATGGATATTATGAGAGGTGGAAAGATTCCAATGAGAGGTGGGAGGTGTGACTTTGATCACTCTCACTCCTAGACCACACACAGTCTCAGGAAATCTTGACCAAGGGTCTACCGCTATTAAGAACTGAGTACAATACTATGGACTGGAATTCACCCTAGATTAAATTCTTTGTTAGATTTGAATGGATATTATGAGAGGTGGACAGATTCCAATGAGAGGTGGGAGGTATGACTTTGATCACTCTCACTCCTAGACCACACACAGTCTCAGGAAATCTTGACCAAGGGTCTATCTGTATTAAGAACTGAGTACAATGCTATGGAATTCACCTTAGATCAAATTCTTTGTTAGATTTTCTAGTTGGGTGGGTAATAATTCCCACCCAGGACTGAAAGGTGGGGGTATTTAGGCAATCTCATCCATCAACAACGTCCTTCAGGTGCTGGCTTAGCATAGAAGAGAGTAAGGATGCAGGAATGGAAACAACAACTACCTGGATCTCCCCAATAACTAATTGTTTAATAATCATTTTTCTCAGTCTTTATTGCATGTTTCTCTATCTGTGGGCACCCGGTGCTTTGCTTTGTTATGGGACACAACACTGATCCAATAGACATGCCCCAGGAGGGAACCAAAAGAGCTTAGAGTGGGATAAGTAATTGAGGGAGATAATTAGTCACATTTTCCCTCAAGGACAAGTGACAGAAGAGGTATATCTTTGGTGGGTTGCATAATTACAGTAAACCAATGACACAAAATGTGTGCTATGCTGGAATATCCATGCTCAAAAAAAATACAGTGGTTTACTGAGGTAGAGATTTCAGAGGTGAGAAGCACTGATCACCCCCACTGACCTTGACAGGAGCTAAGCATCGTCCTTGCCCCTGAGTACTAAAGTTTCTTGTAAACAAAAGGGGGAGAGGAGAGAAAAAAAAGTCACTATATGGAGTGAAATCAAAAAGTCAAGTCAAAAACAAGCATTTATTATCCCTTCCACAGTGCCTGGTATATTGTAGGCACATAATAAATATTTATTGAATACCTGATTGACTTGAAGGAGGATGGGTCAAGAAACCAGAGATCATAAAAAAGATGAAAAGGAGGCTTATTGTGATAGGAGGCTGGGGCTAGAGACTAGAGTTTTAAAGTTCTGGATATTGAAAGTAATATGATTCCCAGGGATAATAAAGCCTAAGGTAGAATCACACTATTGTTTGACTTAAGTGCTGTGAGGAGGGAAATTGTTGACATGGAAGAGATCGGTGAATTTTATGGACAGAGGGGTTATTAACCTGAACATTGAAATCCCTGAGGATGTTGGAAAGGAAGAGGTTTAGGGAGGAAGACCATGGCATCAGTAGTAAAGCCACTGGGGTAGTTTTCTGAAATTTGGTAGAAAAGAACAATAAGAAAGGAGGAAAATGAAGTATGTGAAACTGGAAGAGGAAAGGTCCCTGAGACATACTGGTAGAGGAATGGTCAGGAAGAAATAGTAGAGAGCAGGCATACACCCAGCCTTCCTAATGGTCCTAATTAATCAGAGGGAGTAAGAGAAGTTGTTTCTGATTTAAATGGTTGTTAAGCATAGCAATGTTTGGAGTCCAGAAGTATCTAGCTGAGAAGGAAAACCAGCTTCTCCCTCTTGGCTTGTCCAGTCCCTATTATATAGGTAATGTCACTAGGTGCCTAACTCTTTCCTTTGAGGACAGTGGGAGTTAGAAAAAATATTTATTTAAAAAAGCTTTTTTTGTTCAGCTCAAACCCCCCAGTTGGTATTCTCAGAGAGTATATTTTCTACTCTCTCTTTCTGCATCTCTAGTCAACCACAGCCTCCTTCTAATTCACATTTAATCACACACACACACACACACACACACACACACACACACACACCACCTGAAGCAATTTCATAGAGAAACTGAGTTCTTGTGAAAACATATTAACATATTGCAAATAGAGAAAGCAAACAGACTCTTTACCAAATGAAGATTGGGGTTACAAGTTCAGGTCAAGAGCCATAAGTGAGGTAAGGGACAGGAAAGCAAGATTATCACCAGTTTCATTCTCTGGTAAAAAGGAACAGCAGCAGCCACTCTGCACCTTGCTGTTTGATTTTCCACAGAGATGTCTTTTCCCAGTGCCTTGCTCCCAGGCAGAGCAGAAGTTTCAGCAGGAACAGCAGCAGCATCTGGTGGCCTCCTAGTGGGACTGCTCTCCCTTCATCTCTCTTTTATTATCCTACAGAGGGCCTCTCATCCTCAACCCAGTAATACTTCCTCTCTTCTTCTGTTTTCTCAGATTTCAGATCTCCCTTCTTCAGGAGAAGACAAGACCATCCCTTTCAGAGACATCCAGAGCTCCTATGAGCCTTGAATCAGAATACACTGAGGATATGTATCACAGCTGTTTTAACTCCTTGGGAAAAGGGATGTTACATAAGCAATACAGTGTCTTGGATAGATCATGGTTTCAGTTAAAGTGAGGAAGACATTTGTTGAAAGTTCAAAGATATATGGCAGTTTGCTAAGAAACAGAGGGGAATATCCAAAAGGTACTGCCAAACCAAAGAATACAAAGATAGAACAAAATTTAGCTCCTTTCCTTCAGGATTATAACCTAGTAGACATAGACACAAAGAGGCAGAGGATCAGAAATGCAAAGTAGAAGCCCAAGGTGCTATCTGAGGAAGGAGGGTACAATGCACGAAATGATAGAGTTATAACAAGACGTTCTTTCATCTAGGTCCTAAAAAATTATATGGAGGAAGGGAGGAAGGAGGCAGCAGAGAGGAGTCTAAATCATATGTTCAGTTACCCAGGGAGAGTGGGCCAAACATGTGCAAAAGAAATCTATCTTTTGGCTCTTGCAGAGTAAAAGCAAGGGCAGGTTTTGAGAGAGGGCCATAGCATAGAGCCCATACCCTAAAGGTATGGTTAAATGACTCTGGGAACTGGAATGTGAGTGCTATGTACAATGGTCAACAGAGAAGTACAAGGTCTCTTTACACACCTGTATGATTCCTTGGGACAAACTTTCAATCTCCTTGCCTGCCTTACAGCTCTAAAGATAAGTACATGAATAACTTTAATAGAATGTGAAACTCTTGTAAGTGCCTAAAAGGCAAAAGTTGCTATAGGTATTCAAAGTAGGGAAAAATCAACCCAGAGAGCAAAGGGAATCTCATGATGAAGGCAGGAGAACATGAGAGGTTGGATAATAGTTCAAATTCTAAAGTGAATCTATGATTGCTTCAGTGTAGATTCCCTCTTCAGTATAGATGGATACCCACCCATGTCTGCCCAACCAAGGCAACTTTTAGGCATGTTCTAAAATTGTCTAGAGTCTTCTTTACTTTCTCTTAACACTATACAGATATCAGTGGAGGTTATGTCTGCCTTTGGTTACCCCCCTTTCTGTGACCACATTTCTAGTCCATCTTCTTTTGTAAATACCCAATTCTTTAATGACAATCTTTACTCTTTGTTTCATAGTTCCATGTTCATTATATGTACCATTATCATAATATGTTCCATATCATAATATGTTCACCCTGGACCTCTCCATTATCATCAGGGTGATTCTTGGTGGGGAAGAGTAACCAAAATCGACTGGCATATAAGAAACATGTAGGTAAATAATAGGACCTAAGGCTAGGGTGATCTTTTGATTACTTGATGATAATGGGGAAGAAGGGATGCATGAAATCAGAAACTTAAAGAGTATGGGAAAGATAAAAGAAATAGAAGGAGTCTGGAAGAGATGAGTTAACGTTATCCTGACCAACAGAGAAAACCTAACTGAGGTTAAATATTTCTGGCTGGAAAGCTTGTACCATTGAGTGAGAATTAACAAGAGCTACCAGCCCAAATTGCATGATAGTCCTCCAATGTGTTCTTAAATTAGCACACACTCATCTGTTAGACTAAGAGAATATTGTGGCACATCAGGTCAGCTTGTGCTGAGCCAACTATTTTCTTAAATTAAAACTATTCTCATCCTAAAACTGCAACTACAGACACATCTGGGGGGAAAATGACAGCTGCCTGAATCAGCTGATATATTGTGTACTATCTCCCAGATCTTATTTAGGTTTTAAAAATTAGAATCATAGAATTATCTTTTTGTTCTTGTCTCATTTCAGTTTGGGTTAGTTTGTGTGTGTGTGTGTGTGTGTGTGTGTGTGTGTGTGTGTGGTAACTCAGCTTGGTTTTCCACCATACCATGAAGAGTTTCCCAAGGCAAAGCCCTGCTTAGCTCAATTGTTTGGTTTACTTTAAAAAATCACATTTGGGGGCAGCCAGGTGGCTCAGCGAGTAAGAGCACCGGCTCCAGTGTTGGGATGACATGGGGATCAAATCTGGGCTCAGATACTCAGCACCACACCCAGAAATAACTGGCTGTGTAACCTTGAGCAAGTTACTTAACCCCAATTGCTTTAAAAAAAAACACATTTGGAGAGACAAGAAAGGACCCCTGAGATAAGGAATCCCAATGCTCTATGCATGGCCATTGCCTGGACTCACCAGTGAGTATAAGGCGTGGGGCTTTTCCTCCTGGGTGTTCCACTGACACATGTATACAACTAAAATAGGAATGGTGAAGCCAAGGAGGCTATAAAATTTTTCTTTTTGGAGGGGCGATTGGGGTTAATGACTTGCCCAAGGTCACATGGCTAGTAAGTGTTATGTGTCTGAGGCCGAATTTGAACTCAGGTCCTCCTGACTCCAGGGCTGGTGCTCTATTCACTGTGCCACCTAGCCACCCCTAGAATATTTCTAATGATGACTTACACTCAAGAGGGGGTAGCTCTGATGTGTGATCTGAAATGTATGATCAAAAAAGGAGATGGATTGTTAACATCATGGGAGAGAAGAATAACAAATTGGCAAAGTGTTCTAGTGGTATTTACAAAAAGTTGCAGGTTTGTGGGTCCTTTGTGAGACGTGAGGGAAAAACACAAACAAAAATCACACGACATGAGAAGGCATGGATATGTTTTGATCTCCACTGATGGAAGGGGTATCCACAACTATCAGACAATGGATCCTTTGAAATACTGAGGTTAAAAAGCAAATTAAAAGGGTCTCTGCAGTCAATCAGTCAATAAATACTTATTAACTGCCTACCATAAGTCATTCTAAGGGCTGAGGATATAAGAAAAGGGAAAGTCAGTCCCATCCACCAAGGAACTCATAAGTAACCATTCCTCTGGAAGGGAAGAAGTCACTAAAGCATCAAAGTAGCCTGAAGTCTAGGGGACAGTGTCACTTGCTTTGTTAGGGTCTTATTTTTTTTTTAACCATAAAATGCTATTAAATTTAGGAGAGGATTATAGAGTTCATCTAATCTTACTCACTCATTTTATGGATGAATTGCCAAAGGAAACTGAAACCCCAAGGAATAATATGACTTGCCCATGAGCATACAGTTAGTTAGAGACATCATGGTATAATAGTGTCAACAGAGGGGTCACCTTGTAATCACAGGCTCTGAGTTCAAATGCTCTGTTACTTACTCCTTTGTGACCTTGGGCAAGTCACTTAATCTTCTGGGCCTCAATTTCTTCATCTGTAAATTGAGTGGGTTAGACTAGATGGCCTGTAAAGTTTCATACAGTTTCACACCTGTGTGTGCAAGGGGTGGAACTAGACTCCAGGCCTTTGAATTGATAGTCCATTGTTCTTTTTCTCAGGTTTCCTACACCAACTCTACCTCTGGCAAAAGGCTGACAACAAATTGAATCATTATAATGGAGGCATTATTAGTACCAGGTAGTGGAACTACACCTCAACCCCCACCTACTACTTCTCTGAGTCATGACTTAGGCTTGAGCAGCCTAACACTAGGGCCAAACACCCTGATTTGCTATGCCTTAATAGGAATGACTCTAATTCTATGTTTACATTAAACTGTCCAAAATGGATAGTCAATAAGCATTTACCAAATATCACTATGTGCTAGGCACTGTGCTAAGGGCCAAGATGCAAAGTACAAAGACACAAAAAAGTGTCGTAAAACACATAAAGTTAGCATGTCATGCTGCAAAGAAATTAACCTTCTCATTAAATTAAGAAATTAAATATGAAGAAAAGAAATTAGCCTGAGAACTTCTGAGTGAACCCCAGAATGTTAAAAATAAGTTAAAGTCTAGAATGAAAAACCGTTAACTTCTTCCTCAGTTCTTGCTTGTTTCTATGTCTTATTTAATTACTTTTCTAGTGACTAAATCCTCGAATGACAGCCAGAACAATTTGTTGCTTATCACTATAGACCCTAGACCAATCAACACATTTTCTGCTAAGATTCACAAAATGTTACCGAAAGCTAAAACCTCTAGGGTCCATGAAAAGTAAGTTAACAGTCATTGATTAGGTGCTGACTACATGCCAACAATAGAAAAGAACCAAAACTGTAGTTAATGTCCAGTTTTAAGAAAAGTGTGACCTCATTTGGATGAGATGGATAATAGAATCATGGATCAAAGTTGAGACTATAGAGGTCGGCTACCCCAATGCCTGCATTTTAAAGTTAAGGAACCTATGGATTACTGAGGTGAAGTGACTTGTCCAAAGGCTAAAAAGTATGAAAGTAGCTAGGTGGTGAAGTGGATAGAGTACTGGGCCTGGAATCAGGAAGATTCTTCTTCCTGAGTTCAAATCCAGCTTCAGATATTTACTAGCTGTGTGACTCTGGACAAGTCACTTAACCCTGTTTGCCCCACTTTCTTCATCTGTAAAATGAGCCGGAGAAGGAAATGGTAAACCACTCCAGTATCTGTCAAGAAAATCCCAAAAGGGGTCAGAAAGAGTCAAACATGACTGAAAAACAACTGAACAACAACAATAAAATGTCTTGTGGGAACCCAGATCTTCTGAATCTAGAACACATGTTCATTCCACCTTACCACACTGTTTCTTAAGTAGTATGTACATTGTATTGTTAAGGTCCTTGAAACATTCAGATGTTAAATTTGTAATCATTGGAATTCCTCTGTAATTTCCTTCCAAACAGGAGTATGCTGGTAAGTGTTTAACAACTGGCTTACCAAAAAAATAAATTATTGACAACATACTTTTAAGTTAAATCTGCACTATTAATATCTTCTCCATCATCTTCATAAGTCTAGATAATCAGCAAAACAATAATCAAATCCTGATTTGTAGCATTTGTTGATTTCCATAGTATAAATACAGTGAAGATTTAACAGCTGGTTCCCCAGCTGGTTTGAGCTGGCTCTAGCACATATTTTTGATGATGAGGAGGAAAAATCCACAAGTTTATTTGTTTGTTTGGTTTTGAAGCTCTGACAATCTGAAGTGGTATGATCTTCAGAAACACCAAGATTCTTTGATAAAAAAAAAAAAAACCTTTGGGGATTCACAGGTGAGTCCACTCTTTACTTACTTTGGAAACAAAATGTTACTGATGTATTTTGTTTTTAATGTCACCTTCAGTCATAAATATATACAATACATTTCATTAGGACATAGACTCAGATTTTTAAGGCAAAAAATATATCTAATATTCAATTATAAAGGACATTATTTTTATTCACCAAACTAAAGAAACAACACTTAACTAAACTTAAACTAAATATTTTAAATTAACAACCAAAACTTTACCTTAAAATGCAAATTAAAAATCAAGACATAAAATACCAATTATTGTTGAAACATTAGAGTATACCTGGGCACATCCTATAAACATGCCATGCTTTTATTTCTGAATGTATCTTTTCCTGCTTCCCAACCCAACAAGCAGTTAGAGGAGAGAGACGAGAGAGACGAGAGAGACGAGAGAGACGAGAGAGACGAGAGAGAGAGAGAGAGAGAGAGAGAGAGAGAGAGAGAGAGAGAGAGAGAGAGAGAGAGAGAGAGAGAGAGAGAGAGAGTGCTTAGCAAAACCAACCAATATATCAACTGAGTCATTTGGTGAAGTCAATAATCTACACCTACAATACCTTTGCAAAGAAAAGAGTGAGGTA
Organism: Petaurus breviceps papuanus; assembly: GCF_028583685.1. Lineage (NCBI taxonomy): Eukaryota > Metazoa > Chordata > Mammalia > Diprotodontia > Petauridae > Petaurus > Petaurus breviceps. Next base: position 21,510,390 of record NW_027186492.1, read on the forward strand.
CATTTTATCAATTCTTCTCCAGGGCCAAAACTGGCCATTTTAATTATACAAGCTTTGGGGTTTGTTGTTTTTTCTGTTACTGTTGCTGTTTTCCATTTACAATGTTGTACTCATTGCACATATTGTTTTCCTGGTTCTGATTACTTCATTCTGCATCAGCAATTATGTCTTTGAATGCTTCTTTGAATTTCTCATAATCAACATTTCTTATGCTTTGTAAACCATAAAGTTCTATAGGAATGTGAGTTACTGTTATCTTTTTTAAGAGGATGGAAAGCAATAATATTCCATTACAATCATGTATAATAATTTGTCTAGCCATTTCATAGTCAGTGGAAATCTACTATGTTTTAAATTCTTTGAAAGGCAAAATTGCTGATCTGGTCATTTGGGTGGATATGGTACTTTTCATTTTCTTTTTTTTACCTCCTTGGGGGTATATACATAGCAGTGGGATTGTTGGGTCACCAGAAACTCTAGTTTCAATCACAGAAACATGAAAAGGTTAAAGAACCAAGACAGTAATCATTCAAAGATAGGGGATCTTTGAAGGCAAAAGTCTGTGCTTGAATCCTAGTAACTCTAGGCTGTGCAATACTAAATAAGTAATACAACATCTCTGAACCTCACTTTCCTTATCTACAAAAGAGGAATAGCAAACTTCCATAACCTACCTCTTCAGGTTACAGAAAGTGCTTTGTAAACCATAAAGTTCTATAGGAATGTGAGTTATTGTTATCTTTTTTAAGAGGATGGAAAGCAATAAGTATTATCCACTTTCTCCCTTATAAATCTTTGGTATATTTTATTTTTCTGCAGTGTGAGTATTACTACTGGTGGTTTTGAATAGAATTTGGAATTTTGATTAATTTCATCTTATCATACCTGTATGTCCTGTAGATACTTTAGTGGAGAGTTTAGAAACACAGCAAAATGTTTTCTTTTTCTGGACTTCAGAATTTCTTTAGTAAGGAAAAATACAAGAAGAATATGCTTCACTTTTTTTCCTTGTCCTGTATGGGAATTCTGCAGTGAAGACATGGACTCTTTGAATAGACTCAGCAAGTCAAATTCTGGGCCCTATGGAAACTCCTTTTCCAATTTCCATATCATTATCATCTCTTCGGTCCTTATTGAACACCTTTCCAAACCTCTATCACTGAAGCTATAAATGGCCTCAAACCCAATTATCCTCACCCTCTCCACCTGAGCTCTATTTGCATCACAAGGCCCAAGAACACATTTCCTTCTCTCCTTGCTTTTCACTTTAGTGACCTTCAACATCTAACTATAGAGTTATAGTGTAGTGACTCCACAAGAAATAAACACAAACTAATATTCTTACTTTATAATGGTAAGAGAGGAATCAAATCCTTAGTAGGTTAGGTTGCTCACATATACTTAATAAAGACAGGAAAGTGATTAGTCAGAAAAAGGCCTACCTGTACAAAATTATTTGTAGCAACATCTTTTATGGAAGCAAAGAACTGGACATTGAGGGGATGCCCACCTGCTTTGTATGTGTTTTATACATTTTTGTTGTTACGTCATTTCAGTCATGTCCAACTCTTCATGACCCCATTTTGTGATTTTCTTTGCAGAAATATGAGAGAGGTTTGCCATTTCCTTCTCCAGATCATTTTACAAATAAGGGACAGAGACAAACAGGGTAACTGACTTGTCTAAGGTCACATAGCTGATTTGAACTCAGGAGATGAGTCTTCCTGATTCCAAGTCCTGTGCTCCATCTGCTGTGCCACTTATCTACCCTGTTTTATACATACCTCTTTATGTATATGAGCATATTGCCTCATTTATTAGAATCTGAACTCCTTGAGATGATGGGTTTCAAGTGGATGCATATTTATAGAGTACAGTTTTTTTCTAGGATACCCACATGCAAGCTGATACTATATACTCAGATGTTATGTGGTCATACAACATACATTTTTATGGGCTTTAATTTATCTAGCCCAATAATCAAGGCCATTTGTGTTTCCCCAAACCAAATCACCACACAACTCAATTTCCATTTCAAAGTGTTTCTAACTCCAATTGTCAAGAAAGCAGGTCAGATGTTTGGTAGTGCCTCATTCCCCTTTCAAATATGGTCTTATGAATCTGTGTGTATTTGTGTGTGTATATGCATGTGCATTTGCATGTACAAAGGTTACAAGGGAACAGGTGGGAAAATTCACATGGCATGCCCAGTAGGTTCCTGATTTCACAAGCTACCAAATATAATTTAACAACAACAATGACAAATGTTAAAGCAATTCCTTTATTTGAATCACTTAGCTAAGTACTGGAGAAGATCATAGTAAGACAGGTAAGACATGTTCCCTTCTCTGCTAGAGCCTATATAGCCTAGTAGTGCTATTATATATATATATATAATATATTATTTTGTATTATGGTTATTCTACAAGCTTATAAAATGTTTTTTAAAGGTATTCTGTGAGATCCAAGTAGAGAATGTTCATTACTAACTGACAGGATCAGGGAAGGCTTCATGGAAGAGGTGCCATTTGAGTTGAACTTTGTAGGATAGTTGGAAATTTATTTAGAGAAAGGACCAGAAAAAAAAGGCAACATACTTGAGCAAGGTCACAGAGGTCAGAAAGCATGGAAAAATTTCCTTGGATGGTAAGTATAGTTTAAATCAAGAAAAAAGTAAATGGAAGCTTTGAAGATATATTAACCACTGTAAACATCAACTAACACCTATAAAGTGCTTTAGTTTGCAAAATTTGCACATTTTATGTTCGTGCCTTCTCATTTGATTCTCAATATAGCCCTGTGAGATAGGAGCTATTATTATTGCCAATTTATAGATAAAGGAGCTGTCTCAGAGAGCCTAAGTGACTCCTCTAGAATCACACAGCTAGTGTAGTAGCTCAAGTGGCCCCTAATTCTAAATGCAATATAATCTATAAATTTCTCCACACTTGGCTAGGAAGTTTAGGGAATACCAGATTATATGAAGCCTTGAACTTTAGTCTAAAGTACTTTTACTTTATTCAGTAGACAATTGGAATTTTGAGTAGGCAAAAAACATGATTTGATCCATGAGTAAAAAGTTCCTATGACTAAAAATGCACTACAATATTCTATCTAAGTTTATATCCCCTATAGTCATTTCTTGGCTTCTTGTCTGGTTAAATTATTTCCTCCTCTTTACATTCTATCTGGTAATAGTTGACATTTATATAGCATTTCAATGATGGAAAGTGTTTTATAAATATTACTACAACCAAACCTCACAAAAACTCTATATACATAGGGAATACAGGTATTATATTATGTCCATCTTACAGATGAGTAAACTGAGTCTCAGAAAAGTTATATGGCATGATTACAGTCATGATTTAAACCCGCCCTCTCCAAGCTCCAGCCCCAGAGCCACTAACACGGTAAGCTGGCTCTCTCCGGGTATAGGCCTCCCTCCGTCTGCAGCCATCTACCCCACCTCAGGCCCTTTGTGACTCAGAATCCCCCGTCCTTCTTCTCTGGCCTCTGCCTTACTCATGTTACCCCCACCCGGCCCTCTGCCTCCGGGGTACCCTTTGGCCCGGGACCTGGCTCAGGGGCCGGGCTCCATGCACCCGAGCCCACAGGAGGGGAGGAGGGCAAAACGTACCAAGAAGGTCGGAATTGTTGGTAAAAAGTGAACATGTTATGGTGCATCCCTCAGGAAAATGGTGAAGAAAATTGAAATTAGCCAGGATGCCAAGTATACCTGCTCCTTCTGTGGCAAAACCAAAATGAAGAGATGGGCTGTGGGTATCTGGCACTGTGGATCCTGTATGAAAACAGTAGCTGCTGGTTCATGGACCTACAATACCACCTCTGCAGTCACAGTCAAATCTGCCATCAGAAGACTGAAGGAATCGAAAGACCAGTAAAATCTTATCAATTATCTGTAGTCCATAGTCCAACAATAAATGGGTTAATTTATTGAATAATTAAAAAAAAAGATTTAAACCCAGATCTTTCTGACTTTGAGGAACAGCACTATATCCACCATATCATACTGCCTGTCATTTCACCGCAGCTCTATTTAATGTTCTTCACCTACCAGTCATCAAATGTTTGTATAGTCTTGCCTTGTCATTCCACTCTTCTCTTCATCAATCTTCAATGGTTCCCTTTTGCCTAATGAGTAAAATTCTGACCCCTTTGACTATCATTCAAATCCCTCTCCACTTTGGTACAACCCCACTTCTCTATTTCATATTATTCTCCCTCTATGCTCTGAGCTGGACACCTCTCTATTTTCTGAACACGGGCTTTCCTGACTCAGACTTTGTTCAAGTTCACTCCTATACCTAAAATTGTCTGTCTGTCTCTCTGTCTGTCTCTATCTCTCCTTATTAAATTCGCAATCCATCTGTTGAAGTTCATTTAAAAAGCTACCTCCTCCATGTAGTTCAGTGCCCTTGTTTGAAATATACTTCCCCGATGGATTTCACTTTGTTTGGAACTTCTCTGAAGCATTTGTAAAATATTGTTATGTACTATAATTATCTGTGTATATGTTTCATTGTCCTTCCAGAGATTCCCAAAGTGGGCAATATCACCCCCTGGGGGTGCTGGAATGATGGGGGGTGGTAGTAGCCTCAGGTGTAATTGGGGGGGCATTAAATAAAAATGAGAGCAATAAAGAAAGAAGAGAAAAGAAAAAATTGTTGAAAAAATACTTGTATGTGTTTCATCTGTTGTGTAACAGAGTTAAAGTTGTGATGATTCATTATTTCCCAAATAAACACAGAAAGTGCAAGTTATACCTGGATCAATGGTCAAGTCCACTGATGGGTCTTAACAAGCAAGTATTGGCAGGTGTGTTGCACATTGTTGGGAAGTCTAGCATGCATCAGCAGGAATATCTGTGTGTAATGACTTGTTTACAATGCAATACTGTAATATTACATGATGCAATATTGTGTTATCAAAATTTCAATGCAGGAAAAAACCATAAATTTACAATAACACTCAATTTAAGGTGTGTCCTTTTAAAAATATATATACATATATTTACATATATATATTGAAATTACAAATTAAAAAAAAACCTAAATGTTAGAAAGTTAAAGAAAGTAGATTTCCAGGGGACCCTGTGTAACTTTTTTTTGAAAAGGGGGCAGTAGGCCAAATAAGTTTGGGAACCTCTGTTCTAGACTGGTAAGCGTGTAGTACACAAAGGCAGTTGTCAAGTCTTATCAAATTAGTGTATCTCTCTGAGTAATAATAATAATGTTCTGATTAAACACTGTAGGTGCTTAATCAATGTTTGTGGCATTTGGTAAACCCCCTATTCCTGGTTATTTCTTGATTAGGATCCTGTAACTTGGCTTTAATATTAAGTAACCTTTTCAAAAGTGAAAGATTGCCACAACACAGAAAAATATCAGGATTGTTGGCTCTCTTGACTCCATTTCTGTCCAGATATTACAAAGACCGAGCTGGAAAGGAAAAACCAAATAATTTTTAGAGAAAATATTTTAATATGTTATAAAAACTCCAGGGAAGAGTCAAAATTTCACAAATCTTTAAAGTTTATAGCATCAAAGACTATTCCTTTTGTCTAAGTTATGAACTTCAAGACAAAAGCAAGACTCTTGGAGTCCTGCCTCTAAATTCTAAGTAACTGAGAGGATTCAACCTAGAGAAAGTACTTTTTAAAATTCAATCATGTCTTTTAAATTTTTGAACTTAAACATCAGAAATAGCAGACTACAAAAAATAAAAAAATTATATCTATAAACATGAATCTCCATTTTATACCACTTGCTTTTTTAAAAATATAAAATAAGTTCTACAAGTTAGTTTCAACATTCTTGCTTATCTGTTCTTCCTTCTCAACTTCCTTTTCTTCTTCTTTTCTACCTATTTTTAAAAAATGTCTTAATGCCCCCCTTTTATTTGAATTAGTATTTCTAAACCTCCCAACCTCACCAAATTAAAAACCGTATAATAAATAAGCATATTCAAGCAAAATTAATTAATGCACAGTAGCTTTGTCCAAAAATGCATGTCTCTCTATTTTGTGTCCCTCATCTGTCTATTGGCAGGTGGTTAATATAATTCATCATAGATCCTCTGGTGAAATGGTTTGTTTTGTCTTGTTTAACCAGAGTTCTTAAGTCTTTCAAAGTTGTATTTCTTTAGAGTACTGCTTTCTTTTGGTAAATTGTTTTCCCACTTACTCTGCTCACTTCACACCACCCAAGATTCTCTGACATGTCTCATTAGTCATTTCATACAAACATGGTAATATTCCATTAAATTCACACAAAATAATTTGTTATTCATTCCCCCATTGTCTGAGGCAATCTATAGCAGGTCCTCCTTTAGAATCTAGTTTCTTCTTGTTTTTCCGCCCACACTCTATACCTTTAAATCCTCTTGGAAGATTGTTTTGCTTGGGACTATTCCCTCCTCAGCATCATTTTCTCTCAATCACCACAATCTCTTTCTATCCTTGTTGTCTCCCTATAGAATCTGATGTATTTCTGCACCAAACTGTGTGTGTGTTCAATTTTTTTTTTCAAATAAGAGTGAGGGTCATTTGATGCCCCTCTTTCATTTTTGGATACTATTGTTTTTATGCATCCCAATAATAAGAGATAACAAGTTCCACATCCCCCTTCTTCCTTTCAAAACTAGTACATTCCTTTTACATTACTTTCTTATCTCTAGCTTCAAATCCAGAGAACAGAAATAATATACCCAAATCTCTGTTTTTATTATTTAACTCCCTGTAAAGTCAATGAACGAGCAGCTTTCCAGAAGAATACTACTGTGAACAGCTCTTAAGGTTCTGATTACGTAGTATATTGAACATGCTGTTTATTCAATAGCAAATCAGAGCAACACATTCACAGTAAATCAAGGTACGGCATTCACAATGTTACAACTTATCACAGATAATCAAAATATAGCATTCACAACTTATCACAGAAAATGGCCACAAAGTTTTCACCACAGTGGTCACACAGTTTTAAACAAAGGATAATCATTTAATCAATCAATCACTTAGTAACTCAACCATTCAATCAACTCAATCATTAAATCATCCTTAAAGGTCACAAAATACTGTAGTCAAAGTTCTCCATTCATGCGGCACACTAAGTTACAATATCAGTTACTACCACAGCATTCTCTTAAGGGGTAGTGTAAAATACCTCAGTCACAAATAAGTTACAATCTTCTCATTCAGTATACAGTATCCAAGTAAAGTCTTCTTTCAGCTTGACCCCAGGTAGTCTCTCAGATTCCCTGGATCCCCTTCCATGGTCCCAGCTCCTACCTGGATTCACCAAACTGTCACCTGGGTTCAAAGGCAAATAGCTCCCAGGTCCTTGTCCAGCTCTCCGTGCACTTACTGTTCCATGCTGAAGCTCACAGTGTCCAGTCCACCTTAAATCCTTCACAGTCTCTGTTCCCAGGAAGTCAAGGTTTAACAAAGCCACAAAACAGGTTCATGCAAAGTACCAGTATCACAGTTATGCTTCCTCAGTCTTTGGCAGCAACCAGCAGAAGCTCCAGTTGGTTCCCAGAATCAAAATCACTTCACCCAGGTTCCCCAAATCAAAATCATTCTCTCCAGCCTGGGCCCTTTCTCTTCAGCCTCCTCAGCAGCAGCTGCTTCTGACTCCACTAAGCTTATCCCAAGGAGCTCTGACTCTCCTTCTCTGCGCCTTTTCCTTATATACAGTATTGCTCCTCCCTTTTCAGCCCCTTCCTGTTACTTCAGCAACAGGACTTCATACCTTCTGTTTCTTTAACAGAGGCTTAATTTGAACTAGGTGCTAAGTACCTCTTAGCTTTCCAATACAACGGAATCTTTAAATTTCATTACCATTACACTCCCACAATAACTCTGAAGATGATAAGATTCTGAAACTCTTGTTTCTTCTCTTCCTATTAGCATGCTATGTGTCATCACATAGTTCTTTCCAGTGGCTCAAATAAATTTACCTTTTTTCTTTTTTTCCGGACTCTTGTATTTATATTTCTAAGTTCCCACTGAGCTCTGGTCTTTTCATTAGAAATGCTGAGAATAATCCTGTATGATTATTCTGAACTTTGCAAAATAAGTTATTCTTGGTTGTAAGTCTATTTTGTATTTTGAAATATTGTATTCCAAGATCTCTCATTTTTTAGTAGAAGGTTCTGAGTCTTGTATAACCCAGACTTTTTCAAGACTTTTCAACTCCTTCTTTCTGGATGCTTCCAGTTTTGTCTTCCTTTTGATATGAGAGCTCAATTTGGCTATGAAATTCCTGGAACTTTTCCTTTTGGGGATTCTTTTCAGGAGTTTGTGGATTGATTCTATATATCCTTACTCTGCCCTGTGATGAGGTCTTTAAAAAATTTTATGGTTTTCATGGAATACAAGTGATATTTATCTTTTCTTCACTATTTTCCAGGTCTATAGTTTATATACACACATATACACACACATACATATAGGTCAGATATTTTTTTTACTTTTTTCTATTTTTTTCAGTCTTTTGATTCTATTCCAACATTTCTTGCTCTCTCATAAACTCATTGATTTCTGTTTGGTCTATTCTAGTTTTCATTTCTGGGATGCAATGTCACTTACTATAATTTCTGATTGGACTTCTAGATCACTATTCAGTCTGGTACAAACTTTAGGGTTTTGCTTCAACAGATATAAGAGAACTTGGTAGCCTGCCTTTCATTCTGGTGACCATCTCTGAAGGAAGTTTCATTTAATGTCTTTGTAAGGGGGACATGTATTGTTGACCATGTAGTTTATGACCCATTTGGGTCTTTCTAGATATAGTTCATATGGAGGAATAAATAGATATCCTTACAGTCTTTTCCATTCATCCTTCTCCAAGGAAGATATTGATTCCTGCCAGGAGGAGAAGCAAGATATTTGTATGATAGGCAGGACATTCTACTGTCCTCTGAAAAAGTGCTGGGTTAGAAAATTAAATATATAATATGTGTGTCTGTATGTACCTGTGTGTATATGCATATATGTGTGTGTATATATGTATGTGTGTATATATCTATAACTCCATATATATATATATATATATATATATGTGTGTGTGTGTGTGTGTGTGTGTGTGTGTGTGTGTGTGTGTGTGTATCCCCTCTGAATACTGTTCATCTAGGTTCAGGCTGAGCTCCTGACCAGTATTTCATAATAGGGAAGGAGCGAACCAAGCTATATATGCAAGGCTTGACTTTCCCCTCCCACCAAATGCCAGTTTCACAAAGACAAGTAGAAAATAAACCCTTTATCCAAACTGGTGGCTAACAGAAATCAAAGAAGAATATACCAGACAATATACAGAGTAAATAAACTTTCCCACCGAGTGTGAAATATCTCAGTGTGAGAGAGAAACAAAGACATACAAAGACAGACAGAGAAACAGAAAGAATCCCAGTTCTCACTCAGAGGGGAAGTTCCCTAAATTCCCTAGGGTAGTAAGCTGGGATTGAGGCATGATTGAGATGCCAGTTCCTCTATATGTTGCTTTCTTCCCAGAGTCTTTCTCTCCCTTTAAGGACCTCTCTTGGAGGAGAATCTAGAACCACATGTTTTCTCTCACTTTCAAAGCTAGAAATGAGAAGATCAACATCGCAGCTCTAAAGCTTTCATCAATCCTGCTTCTTATTCATCCATAGACTCTTAAATAATCAATCACCAACAATCAGGAGAGTCTTATGTAAATGGTCTTTAAACCTCAGGTCACACCATTTTAAGGAAGCTTCAAGTTAAAATATTTCCAGAGCATTAAACATGTCTTTAAAATTATTATTTTGATATCAAAACTGATTGCTGTGAAATTCAAATGACCAAGCTTGGTTTTATATATGTGTGTGTATGTAATATTTTATTTTATTTTTTGCTTTTTGGAGGGGGAAGGCAGGGGAATTGGGGTGAAGTGATTTGCTCAATGTTACATGGCTAATTTTGTGTTATATGTCTGAGGCTGGATTTGAACTCAGGTCCTCCTGACTCCAGGGCTGGTACTCTACTCACTGAGCCACGTAGCTGCCCCAGAAGATATTTCTTTCCTCTTTTTTGAAGAAGTAAAGGATTATAGGTGTAGAACACTGTATGTAATAAAACTTTTTCTACATGTTGGTTAGTGTTGTTTGCAGTACTTTTTTATTCCCTTTTTTTACTCTTCATTATAGGTGAGGGATATCTGTGAGGAGGAAGGGAAAGACTTATGTTGGGAAATGTAGATAAAATAAAAACAAATTATATTAATGAATTAAAAAAAAAGAGTTCAGCCAGGTGTGGTAGAACACCTATATTTCTTGCTACAGAGGAAGGTGGCGCTGTTGGATTGTTTGCATTCTGGAGTTCTGAACTGCTGAAGCTGATGAGGTGCCCTTGCTAAGCCTGAAACCAGTATTATGAGAAGCCAAGGAATGGAAACCCTCCAGGCTACCCAAGAAGGGGTAAACCTGACCAATTAAGAAAAAAAAGTGGAATAAATGAAAGCTTCCCAGCTGATTAGAATTGGAATCAGACCTGTTAATGACCATACAAGTCCACCCAAAGGCAAAATAGGAAGAGAACCAGTCTCAAAAATAAAGCAAACTCAGAAAATGATTGCTTAAAATGTTAGCATCTAGGTCTATAGCTAAACCTACAAAAAGGATGTGGCTAGTATACCACTCCTGTCTTGGACCTAGAAATTGCACAATAACAAAAATTAGTTGTGCTCCTTTCACGGTGTCTTCCTTGTTGTGCCTTCACCTCTCACCCTCATCTTTGGACTATGGCCAAAATATCTTCTAAATCCTTCCTAGACCTGTGTGTTTGTTTACTCATGAATTCTGGCTTGAATTGACACATTACACTCATGCACCAGAATTACAACTTGGACCACAATTGCTCCCCCTCCCCCAACCCCAGAGGTTTTCTTTCCTAGTCTTGTCACTTGTGCCATCTGCCCTGTCCTAGTAGGAAGTGGGGATGTGACAGCTGGCATATAGTCATTTCTAAAGAAACAAACCTAGACTCATATTGAGAGTGGTAAGGAAGGAGGGAGAGAAGAGTGATAAAGACAGATAAACAGAGACAGAGATGTAAAAGTTAGACAAGGATATATTTACAGGTTGCAAAAGGACTTAAAAAATAACACCCAGAAACATCAGACCAAGCTCTATTTTTTTTAAAAACTGGAAAACTGTATTAATTATTTAAAAAAATTCCTAATTGTGGGTTTGTTTTTTTTTCCAGTGGTTTCAGGTGCACCTGACTCTTCATGACTACATTTGGGTTTGTTTGGTAATGATACTAGGGTGGTTTACCATTTCTTTCTCCAGCTCATTTTACAAATGAGAAAACTGAGGTGAAGACTTAAGTGATTTACTCAGGGTCAAACAGCTAGTAAATGTCTAAGACTAAATTTGAATGCAGGTCTTACTGACTCCAGGAGCTGCACTCTACTATGCCACCTAGCTGCCCCCATTCCAAACTTAGCAAAGAACAAATAAAATGTTCACATCAATATATGTAGAACAGAAAAAGAGTACATGAAGCCATCAATCTCTACTATGTACTGCTTTTTTTTTTCCCAAAGACAAATCAACAAATATTTATTGGTATGTAACAAATTTGATATGCAAATTCCAAAGCTGTTCTCCTTGCCTATGATTCATTTAATCCTTACTTCTTTTCCCATCTGTGAACTTTTATCTCTTCTTTTTTCTTTTTTCTTAGGGAGTGGGAGTCACTCTGTCCCTAGTTTCCTTTTCCATTCCTTTCCCCTACCCCGAGTTGAAAAAAAAATAAACCACCCTTTTGTTGTAATAAATATGCATAGTCAAATCCCCACATTGACCATGTCTAAAAATGTCTTATTTTGAATCTTATTCCATTTCCTATCTGTTAGGATGTGGGTAGCATATTTCAGCACTGGGTCTCTGGAATAGTAGTTGGTCATTGCATTGATCAAAGTTTTAAAGTCTTTGAAAGTTTTTTTTTTCCTTACAATGTTGTTATTGTATAAAGTGTTCCCTTTATCCTATTCACTTCTTTCTGCATCAGTTCATGTAATTTCTTTCCAGGTTTCTCTGAAACCATCTCATCACTTCTTGGATTGAAATAATATTACATAACATTCATATTCCACAATTTAATCAGCCATTCCTCAGTTGGTAAGCACCCCTTGGTTTCTATTTCTTTAATATAGCAAAGAGCGCTGCTGTTGATACATTTACCCTCTTTCTTTCATTTCTTTGGTCCATAAGGCTATGTAATGTTGAGGGAATTTGAAGATCTTCCCTGCCCCTTAATAGGCCCATGTGACCTGCTTTGAGTTTTGGCCCAGCCCACAGCTGAATCACATGAAGCCCATGGTGGAAGGAGCTTGCCAAATGGGTGGAACAAGAAGAGAGAGTGAGGCAGAGCTGAGGAAAGCTGGAAGAGAGCTGAGGCAGAAGAGCTAGCATGAATGAGAGAGGGAGAAACTTTGCTCAGAACTTGTTTGTGGGGAGGCCTATCTGAGGGAAGGCTTGGGAATGGCAGTGCTTCCTACATTGGTAATATGTAAAAACTTCTCCATTACCGTGGTGAAATTGGCTTTCTGGTATCTGAATAAATATCTTGGTTTCATCTTTGAGAGAGAGAGTTTGTTATATTTTGCAATTCAACCCTGGAAATACATCTACATATTCATAGCAGCTGCTATGTGTATCACATTGGTGATATAGGCTAGTAGTGGTATTTCTGGGTAATGGGATATACATATTTTGGTGACTTTGGGGTTAGAGTTAGTGAATGTATTCCAAAATTGCTAGACCAATTTACAACTTCATCAACTTTACATTAGTATAACTTTCCACATAGATACCTCAACAATTGTCATGTGCCTATTTTATCATCTTTGCCCATCTGAGAAGTGTGATGGGGAAGCCTCAATTACTAACATTCAGATTGGAAGAATTTCATTATCAATTATTATTAATTGTCACCTCATATTTATGTAGCATTTTGTGGGGCAAAATGTTTTATGCACATCTGATTTGATTATCTCCTCATTTTAGAAATGAAGAAATTTAGACTCAGAAGGATTAAATGACTTGCCTGAAGTAACATAAGGCCATTTGTCATAAAGAAGAGATCAAATAAATTACTCATAATGCAAGTAATTTTAAAACCATCAAAAAAAAGGAAATATTTGCTGAACTTAGTTTGGGAAGTGGCCAAGTTAAGTCTAATGTGGTACCATTATACAAGAGAAATTACTTTAGAGATTTCAGTAGATTTGTGATTTCATCAATGGTAATAATCGTCCACCAGTGCAGACCAAAACTCCTTCATATCTTATGCAATTCATGTTCATATCTTTCCATAAATCCTTCATAGGGGATATATTCAAAACTCCACATCCCTTTCTCTGTGTCTTTCCAACATTTCTTGGGTACTAATGAAGAACTAGATTACCCATTTGTTATCTCACACTTTTGATATATAACTTAGCCCACCTTCTTCTGTGATCACACATTACTATAATAATAACCTTTTTATATGATTTATTTCTCATGGATTACACAGCCCCTCTTTTCACATAAGTCCCTTGAAATCTATCCCAATTAAACCATATAATGTCTTAGCAACTCATGAGCTTCCACTTCCTGTTTCTTTCACAAGCCACCCGAAAGACACACTAGCCTAATCAAAAATCTAAATAGCACAAAAAGTTACAAGAATCGCCCCCCAAAATATATCACAGAGGTATACTCTCCCACTTATTACCATATGAACAGAGGAAGTTGGGGTGTGCACAACATGCTTGCCCAGAGTACACACATGCCCAGGATAAGTTAAATTCCTGGCTTTGTGTCTCCTCTGAAATTCTTCTCTGCCTCCAATACCACAGCTGGATCTCCCAAGTTCATTCAGAGTCCTCTGATGATGTTCTATTCTAGTTGTATTCTCCTTTACTCTAGGATTCTCTGCTTGTTTTTTCTCTTGCCATGTTGTTCTCTGCATGGATTTCCGCTGAATTGCTCTCTGAAACCACTTTTAGTCTTTGACTAATGTTTTAGTTTATGGCCTAGGCCTAGGAGGATATTTCAACTCTTTTTAGATATATAACTCAGCTAACCAGACCTGGTCTAACCAGAAAATCTCTTAAACTATGTTTTTTTTTTTTGCACTGAATATGGTGACTTTATTGATGGTACAAAATACAGGACTCTAAGCTTCTTCCCCCTACTACAGGGGTGCTTTGGAACAAGGATGTGAATGGGACATAGGATCCCTAGTATAGGAACATAGGTTAGGAATGTGAGCTCCCCAGGGGTGGATCTCCTCTTTTTGGGTGGGGATGAAGATCTGGCTTTCCACTTTACTCCTTGGAGGCCATGTAGACCATGAGGTCTACTACATGGTTGCTATAACCATACTCATTGCTATACCAGGAAATGAGCTTGACAAAATGGTCATTGAGGGCAATACCAGCACCAGCATCAAAGGTAGAAGAGTGAAGTGGAAGTCACAGGCTACAGCCTGGTCCTCTGTGTAGCTCAAGATGTCCTTCAATGGTCCCTCTGATGCTTGCTTCACCACTTTCTTGATATCATCATAATTGGCAGGTTTCCCCAGGCAGCAGGTCAGATCCACAACAGATACATTGGGAGCAGAAACACAGAAGGCCATGCTTGTGGGCTTCCCATTCAGTTCAGGTATGACCTTGCCTATAGCCTTAGCAGTGCCAGTAAGCAGGGATGATGTTTTGGGCAGTACCACACTCATCACGCCACAGCTTACCAGAGGGGCTACCTACCGTCTTCTGGGTAGCAGTAATGATATGGATTGTAGTTATGAGTCCTTCCCAATGCCAAAGTTGTCATGAATGACCTTGGCCAAGCAATTGGTAGTCCAGGAAGCATTACTGACAATCTTAAGGGAATTATCATATTTCTCATGGTTCACTCCCATCACAAACATTGGGGCATCAGCAGAAGGGGCAGAGATGATGACCCTCTTGGCTCCACCTTTCAAGTGAGCCCCACCCTTTTCCATAGTGGTAAAGACTCCAGTGGACTCTACAACATACTCGGCTCCAGCATCTCTCCATTTAATATTGGTGGGATCCCGTTCGTGGAAGATGGTGATGGCTTTTCCATTGATCACCAGCTTCCCATTCTCAGCCTTGACAGTGCCCTTGGATTTGCTATGAGTGTAATCATATTGAAACATATAAACCATGTAGTTGAGGTCAATGAAGGGGTCATTGATGGCCACAATCACATTGATGATCTACTCCACCTGAGGTGAATGCAGCCCTGGTCACCAGGGGCCCAATAGGGCCAAATTTGTTGACTCCGACCTTTACCATCTTGTTTCAGGGATGCAACTTAAGCAGCAGAACTGGGCACTGAGCCTGGGAGAAAAGCCAAAAGCCAAAGCTCTTAAATTATTAAACATTTAATATCTAACTTTTTAACCTCTTCATTCTACTCAGACTCCCATAATCCAAACAGTTATGAGTTAGGGTTTAAAAATTCCTTTGCAAATATGGTAGTTCTGCTATCATTGATGATGAGTAGATGAAGAAATGTTCAGAAATCTTTGAATCTATTTTATGCTCTTCCAGTACCATGTATAAGAGTTCTTTGGATGGGTTGGTTTAGGTAGGTCTCATAACAAGCTGCCTTCCCCCCATTTCCTTGCACACTGATTTTCTTCTTTTTTTTTTTAGTATCAAAATACTGTTTGTTATATTTTATTATATACCTCTGTAATGTTTTATAAATGAGTTTGTACCATACTTCAGTGTTATCAATGGATACCACATTTTTCCATTTTAGCACAGTGAAGTGGGAGAAATGTTCTCTATATCTCAACCCCACTCCCAGCCCTCCTGCAGGTTAGTCAATTTTTTTTCCTTAAAATGTATTAAAATCATCCTTGAGACTAAATTGGTTCAAGATAGTAAAGACTTGGATTATAAAAAATATTTCTTAGTTTTATTATTACAAACAATTGCAAGGAACTTCATCTTTTCTCTGATACTGTACTTGGCTGACAGACCATCATGGGCAACTCAGAAACAAGAGATTTTGCTCAGGCTGAATTAAGCTCAGTGCCTTCTCTTAATATCTTCATTGAACATCCTCCCTCCTACTTTAGCCAAGTACAATCCCTTTTATTAACTGTTAAGTAACCTGCAAGAGTCTTATTTTGTTAGATATTTCCCCTAAAATACAAAGGGACTAACCGGAATCACACCCAACTCAGAACACAAGGAAAGCAAATGTTTGCAGACTAAGTTGACTTTTGAACTTTTTTGACTTCTTCCTTGTGTTGACTATTTTATATTTAATTTCTGTGAGAAATGATAATAGGATAATTGTCATTACTTTTTATCCATTTCTCTTTTTTATAGTCAAGACCTTGTTCAAATAAGTTGGATTGGAATTTCTGTAATTGTATAATCTGTCTTTTCACATTTAATCTTCTGATTTGGGATTGAGAGGTCCTTTACACCAACTGCTTAGACTGGCAGTAATTTTTTTTTATACTAGGTGACGTTTTCTTTGATGTATTCACTCCAACCTCCCCTGTACTTTTAGATGAAATGGTCTCATCCTGGGTCACATGGGTTCCTCTCTAGATTTCTGCCTTCCAGAGTTAGGATCCTCTGGATCTTTGAGGTTTTGAGAAATGGATCTTCTATCAGAACTGAATGTGCAGATTGCTAATTACCAAAAACCATACATTTTCATCTATTATGATATCACAGGGGTAGTTAACTTTTTGTTTGTCTGCCAAAGACCCCTTTGGCAGTCTGGTGAAGCCTATAGACCTCTACATAGGATGTTTTTAAATTCATAAAATGCATAAGATTATAAAAGGAAACCAATTATGTTATCAAAAAAAATTTAAGTTCAAAGACTTCAGGCTAAAAATCTCCAATATTTAATGCTGTTGTTTTTGTTTAGTCATTTCTGTTGTGTCTGACTCTGTGACCCCATTTACAGTTTTCTTAGCAAAGATACTGGATTGGTTTGCCATTATACTGTCAGTTTAATTTTTTATGCTTTTCAATTCTTGCTTTATCTAATGCTTTCTAATTTTCTTCTTTGAGAAAGTATTCATGATATAAAAACATAAGGCTTCTGGCAAGTCTACAAGCCTTTGGCCACTTTTGTTTCATAAACGCAAACTACATTTTTCAACATATTTTTGCCATCCTCTCCTGTGCCCACCTTTACATCAGATTCACCAAGTATCTCAATTTCATTGGAAATTCTCTACTTCATTGTTGTATGTTGGTATATATAAGCAATGATTATATTCATGATGTTCCTTTTGCTTCTGATCCATAACTATTGCAGTGAGATAACAAAATTTCCAATGGAATGGTGTTTCTTGTTGCCCACAGTGAAACAATTCCAATCTCTGCCAACTGTTTCTAAATCATCCTTCCATTTAACTGTAGCTTCTTTATATCTTTTTATTTATAGAGAACATACTGACACTGATTCCTCCACTAGGTTAGTAAACCTATTCTCCCTAGACAAAGATTACACATTTAAAGTATCAACAAATAAATTTATATTGATAGATTATCTTAAATGTTTTGATTCTTTGAAAGGGGAAATATTCATTTGAATTTACAAGTTTTAGAATTCTTGATTTAAGAAACAATTGTTTAATTATTTTAAGCTACAACCCCAAATTTTCCTTCTTGATCTTATTTTCCTTCATTTTACTTATCTAATTAATCTATAGGTGAATATTGATTTCTCTGCCAAGAAATCTACAAAGATTAGAAATAATGAAATTATTTTGGAAGAAAAGAGAAATAATGAGAAAAGTGAGAAAAATACAAATGAAAGTAACATAAAATTGTTCAGTTGTTTCAGTCATACCCAACACTTCATGACCCAATTTGGTATTTTCTTGGAAAATATGGCAGAGGAATTTGCCATTTACTTCCCCTGTTCATTTTACAGATGAAGAAACTAAGGCAAACAGGGGTAAGTGACTTGCCCAGAATCACACAGTTAATAAGTTCCTGAAGCCAGATTTGAATCCGATGTTCCCTGACTCTAGGTCCAGTGCTCTATTTGCTGTGCCATCCAGCTGTCCCATACTATAAAACATTAGCCATCAAATACATTTGGTAAGAATGATGATGGGAATAAAGAATTACCAGCTCTGAGGTTATATTATAAAACGGTAGCCATAAAAACTATTTGGTACTAATTAAAAAATAGAGAAGGTCAAAGGAACAGACTGTTACCAACCCCCTCCTCAAAAATGCCCTTTGACTTCCAAAATTTGCAGCCCTGGACACTGCTGAGAACAGAGCCCCTTTGTTGAGATCATTTCCCACTCTGCTTGGTTTATCTATTTTTCTTGGTGTTCTATTTTTCTCTCTCCCAGCCAAAGAGTGCCTTTACTACTGTTTACTCTTTAGTCTATCCTTATCTTTATAACTTCCTTTACTTCTGTTTACTATTTTATTTGGATAAAAAGGTTTACTCATTATTTGATGGTTGTGATAAACATATATATATATATATATATATATATATATATATATATATATATATATATAATATTTGGTGGGAAGGAACTAAACTGGCAATATTACCCTATTAACCTCCTCTTGAAAATGATCTGAAATAGTGCTTTTTATTCTGAACATATTTTACCCCTAAACTTATAGATATTTAATATGCAGTAATTGTAGCCTGATAACTCTTTTGGAGGGAGATGGGTAAAGAAAGGACTGACTGCCCAGTCTTGGACCTTCTTTTTCCCACAAAAACAGAAATAACAATATCCTTTGGTGAGGGGTGGGGCATTGAGCCATCTTTTATATATTAGACAGCAAATACACATGTATGTGTATCTAGATGATATATATATATATGACTTTAATACAAAAGTGTAACTCTTAACAGTCATTCCCTAATTGATAAGTGGTCAAAGGATATGAACAACAGTTTTCAAAAAAGAATTGTAAATTTTAAATGGCCATATCAAGACAAGTTCCAAATAACTGATCATAATAGAAATGAATAAAGAAATTTAAATCTGAAATTTCCTCTTATACCATGAAAATTGACCCCCCAAAAAAGTATAAAAAAAATCCAGCAATGGTGAATGTTGGAGGGGTTGTGAGAAGAGAGATACATTAACACAGTATTGATGGAACTGTGAAATGATCTAACTTTTCTGAATTTTGGAATTTTAGAATTATCTCAGTATAGTGATTAAACTGGCCCTATAATTCAACCCAGGAATCCAAATACTCATAGTATACCCTAAAGAAGTCTATAACAGAAACAACCATTTAATATATTCAAAATATGCAATACACATATATATGTGTATGTACTGTGTTTCCCCGATAATAAGACCTATCCCGAAAATAAGCCCTCCCCCGAAAATAAGCCCTATTGAGATTGCTACTGTAGTGAAGGTGATCCCCTGCGCTACACGCTACACTGTCCCCCCCCCGAAACTCACGCCGCGCTCCGAGCTGCATCCAATCAGAGCTGCAGCAGTGAGCTCGTCATCCTGTTCTTCCCCAGTGATTTGCTTATTGAATAAAGGTACATTTTTTTGTTCACATTTACCTGTTTATTAAAATTGCTGTCAATGTTCATTAAAATAAGCCCTCCCCTGAAAATAAACCCTCTGGTGTTTTTCTGTCCAAAAAAAAAATAATAAGACAGTGTCTTATTATCGGAGAAACATGGTATATACATGCTATTCTGTGTGTGTGTGTGTGTGTGTGTGTGTGTGTGTGTGTGTGTGGAGAGAGAGAGAGAGAGAGAGAGAGAGAGAGAGAGAGAGAGAGAAACATTATTTTACAGTAAGAGATGGTATGAATTCAAAGGAACACAGGAAGACTTATAGCAAGTCAAACTCTAAATAATTGAGGAGCAAAGGGAGAGACCTGGAGAACAAATAATGAAACATACCTCCTTCCTGCTAGCAGAAAAGAGAGGGACCACTAAGACAAAATTTTATATACATGATCATATGTTGTCACTATTTTTAATTTTTTTGCCTAATAATTTTTCTTTTCACAAAGGAGAGTCCAATCTAGGGGATGGGGGAAAGTATCTTTTTTTTTCTTTTTTTCCCAGAATAACTGTAATGTAAAGACACAAAACATCAATTAAAAATATCTTTAAATAAAAAAATGAAACATTGATGACCAATTCACTTCCCTTCCTAATATTTATAAAAGCCACTTAGGCCAGTTGTTGATCTCTGGAATCAGCAGCCACAAAACCTTCCACTACTCTCACTTCTTCATGAGTTATCAGGCACAGGCCAGAAAGGAAGAGGTCAGAATTATAGCACACAACTTTTTAAAAGTTGCCAACCCCAGATATAATGTAAATCACTATTGTTTGTTTTTTTGTTTTTTCTCAAAGGGATAATGATGCTAACAAGAAGGTGAAAACTCAGTGTAAGCAACAGTTCTTATTTGCCCTGGCTAATAACTAAGGGAAAATGCACATACACAATGAACAAAAGCCAAACTGTTTTTGCAGTGTATTTCTTGGTTGTTTTCTGTTCCTCACTCATCTTGGGGACTAAAGCTGCCTAGCTTCCCCTTTATCTAAAATCCTTCTCATTCTCTGCATTCTAATGCTACACTGCTTTATTTCCTGTTGTAGGAATAGATCTATTGCTTTCAATAAATTGTTCTCTAAATGAAAATTTCCTTTAGCTTCCTGTGAAACATTGGTGTACTCCCCTCCCAGTCACATACCCCAACTCTGATTTTGAAACCTCCTGTAAAATGACAATATCTGTTAATAGATAAAAGCTCTAGGTCTTAAGACCATCATGCTATTCTTCAGACCTCCTCAATCCACAAAGCTGAAAGGAAAATTCTGCCAAGGTCTTTAAAGAAGAATTTTATTCCAAACAGAAAAGCTTGTATTAAACCCTTTCTGATCCCAACAGGTTTGAGACCACATCTTGGAAGAACAGTTGCATAGACCATAACAAAAGATATGGTGCCTAGGACTTCAGAAGGGTTACAAGCTGTAATTTTCATACAGTGGAGATTTAGATCCTTTAAATATTCCTCAGGGTGAGGGTTTGAACATCTTAGTACTCTCTAGGAAAGATTTCTACCAATTGAAGAAAGAACCATGTCTCATGTTCTCCCAGAAAATGCCCAGGGAAGAATATTTATCATTTCATGTGAGAAAAACAAGGTAGACCATAAATCCTCTTCCCCATTCCTCCTAACACCAACTAGAAAAAATTCATTTGACTTTTGCCTGATCTCTGTGTCAAAACTATCCTTTCTTGACCTCTCAAGATCACTTCCAGTCCAAGGATTCTACAATTTTAAAGTAATATACTAAATTCTCAAGGGATAGAAAAAGTGAAAGTCCATGTACTCTGCCTTGAAGACAGAACTCTTTCACTAGTCATTTCCTAAAACAGTTTTTTTTGCCTCAGGCTAGGTTGTAACAACAATAAACATAATTCAATAATGAATATTTTCATAGTTTTAAAGTTTGCAAAGTTCCTCATAAACTATCTCATTGATAGCTCTGTCCTGAACCCTCCCTTTTCATACTTCACTGTTACTTTTTGGCTTTATCAGATACCCAGATTTTTAATTATAATCTATTTGTGGTTGGCTCCCAAAACTATTTATATATTCAAACCTAGTCTTTTTCCTAAGCACTGGTCCCCATATCCTTAGATATTTCAAACTGGATAATTATCTAAAACATGTCCAAAACTAAACTCATTATCTTTTCTCCAAAGTTCACCCTTCCCCTTGCAAAATGGCATTTCACCATCATTCCAGTCACCTAGTTTCACAATCTCTTGATTGTCTTTGACTCCTCATTCTCCTTCATCCTATATATCCACTCAATAGCCAAATATCATAATTTTTAAGTCTAAATGTCTATCATATTCATTCCTTCTCTTTGCTCACAGTCACCGCCTTATTTATGACCCTTCATTACCTCTCACTTGGACTATTGAAATAACTTCCTAGTTGGTATCATTTCTTCAAGTCTCTCTTCTTTCTAAAGGATTTTCCATATAACTGCTGAGTGATTTTCCTAAAATGTAGGACTAACCATGTCACTCCACTTCTCAAAAACCCAAATAGTCCTTTATTGCCTATAGAATCAAATATAAGTTCCTTTTCTTGTCTATTAAATCCTTCCCAATCAAGCCCTACTTTACCTTTCCAAGATTATTATAAATTATTCCCTTTGCTTAACTTTATAGTCGAGCCAAATTCACCTTGGTGCTCTTCCTCATGGAACATATTTTGACTTCAGCTCTCTTCATGGCCTGTCCTCCATGCCTGGAATGGCCTTATTTCCTTCAAAACTCTAGTCAAGCACTATCTTCTTTGTGAAGCTTTCTTGATCCACCAAGTTAGTAGGCCTTAACCCCACAAAATTGATATTATATTTATCTTTTTATATATGTGCTTATGTATATATTGTCTTTCCCAATAGAAGATAAGCCCCTTGAAGGCAAGCATTATTTAATTTGTAGCTTTGTAACATTGGCACATAGCAAAGAGTATGTGGTAGGTACTTAAATGTTTATTGATGGATTTATGAATTATTCCCATTTCATAAATGAGGAAAATGAGACCAAGAGAAGCTATAGCTTTACAGATTTAGGGCTAGAAGAGACCTGTTCCAATCCAATCCAATAATTTTTCTTTCTTTTTTAAAAATTTTATTTATTTACTTTTAGTTTACAACATTCAATTCGACAATCCCTTGAATTCCAAATTTCCCCCCCCCCTCTCCTTCCCTCTCACCTCCATGGTGGCAGGTAATCCAACATAGGTTCTATAAATACCTTCACATTAAACATTAGTCAAGTTGTAAAGAAGAATTATAACCAATGGAGTAAACAACAAGAAAAAAGGAATGAAGCAAAACTAAACACAAAAGAGAGAGAGCAAGTAGTTTGCTTCAATCTGCATTCAGGCTCTGTAGTTCTTTCTCTGGATGTGGATTTCCCTTTCCATCATGAGTCTTTTGGAGTTGTCTTATGACCTTGCATTGGAGTCCAGTCTATCAAAGTTTACAATCATCACAGATACAATGTGCCTGTGGCTGTCTACCAAATTCTCCTGGTTCTGCTCTCCTCACTCATCATCAGTTTATATAAGTCTATCCAAGTTATTATGAAATCTGTCTGCTGTCATTTCTTATAGCACAATAGTATTCCATTACATTCATATACCACAACTTGTTTAGCCATTCCCAAATTGAGGGTTAAACCCTTGATTTCCAATTCTTTGACACCACAAAAAGAGTTGATATAAATATTTTTGTACATATAGGTCCTCCTCCCACTTATATGATCTCTTTGGGATACAGCCCTAGAAGTGTTATTGCTGGGTCAAAGGGTATGCACTTTTTTATAGCCCTTTGGGCATAGTTCCAAATTGTTCTCCAGAATCCAATCCAATAATTTTACAGGTAATAAAACTGAGGCCCAGAAAAATTAAGAGACTAACTCATGGTCATATATCTAGCAAGTGTCTGAGACTGGATTTGAACTCAGATTTTTCAGATTCTAAGTTCAGCACTCTATACACTGCATCAAGTTGCCTCTAATAGCTGTCATTTAAATAGCAGTTCAACTTTATGCACATTATTTCATTTGAACCATACCCTGTAAGTACTATAGGCATTATTCTCTTCTTAAAGATGCTGAATCTAAGACTCAAAGAGATTAAATGGCTTGTCCATGGTCATCTTAATGGTTAGGGGTAGGTTTTCCAGACAACAGATTTACCATTTGATTTGCCATGCCACATAATCTTTCTGTGACTCTAGGAAAGAGGCTTGACCCCTTTATATTCCATGAATGATATGCATGTTTCCTTAAGTCAGGAAGCATCTACTTGAACATTTACTGAAACAAGAGGCATGATTCACATAGTTTTGACTTCAAGTGCTAGCCTGAGTATTGGTAGAAAACTATTATGTGATGTAATGATCACTGGAACAAGACTTAGAATGCATACACTAGTCAAGACCAAAAGAAAAAAGTCAACAATTATAAAAACCAAATTCTCTTACCATTCTCAGCTGACAGTCCTCCTAGCCACAAAGCCTAAGGAAAGTCTTAAATATAAGATGATTTATGGTGCGATATGAATATCAAGAATTCAATAACTGTTGATTTAGATCACCTATATTGCTTATTATTGGGATGACCACCATACACTTAGGAAGCCCTGTTAGCTGCAGTCTATATTGCTTTAATCTCTAAATAATTTGGAACCAAAATACTGTGTCTGATTTTTCCTAGATTTTGGTCTATGTCTTTTTCCTAGTTTATTAATTGACAGTCCTCTATTTTACTATGTGCTCAGACCTCAGAAAAACCCAGGGGAAAATAATAGAAATGAACATAATATAAAAGATGTGTCCTAGGCTAGGAGCTTTCATTCAGATTGCAAGGGAAAACATGTCTGCCCCACTCACAGGTACAATGAGGTGTGGATTAATTGGGACAAGAAATAATTTTCACATGATTTTGTTTTGTTATAGCAATGATCTCTGCACACTTCTACCAGAACCTCTGCTTTTGATCAAATAAAACTAGAATGAACAGATTCACTTACCTTTAATTAGTCCTCTGTCAGAAGAGTGCTTGATTTCAATCCATACACATGTTTTGTTGATCTCTATTGTGTTTTTATTTTTGTGATTTTTAAGAATGGATATTACTGAAAGGAAATCAAAGTTCTCAAACTGCATTAAAATGTATTAACCATGAAAATAATCTGTTACTGGCTAAGAAGTAGAGTGGTAGATCAGTGGAATAAATTAGGTACATACTACATACACTCTTGTAACAAGAGTAATCTAGTGTTTAATAAACCCATAGATCCAAGCTTTTGCAACAAGAACTCAATATTTGACAAAAACTTGTGGGAAAGTTGGAAAACAGTTTGGCAGAAAAAAGACATAGACCAAAATCTCACACCATATACCAAGATATGATCAAAATGGATATATAATTTAGACATAAACAGTGATATTTTAGATAAATTAGGGGAGTATGGAAAGTTTTACCTGTCAGATCTACAGATAAGGGAAGAATTTGTGACCAAACAAGAGATAAAGAGAATCACAGAAAGTAAAGTGGGTAATTTTTAATATATTAAATTTAAAAGGTTTTGCACAAACAACATCAATGCAGCCAAGATTAGTAGGAAAGCAGGAAACTAGAGGAACAAATTTTTACTGCAAGTTTCACTGATAAAGCCTTCATTTTTCAAATATATAGAGAACTGAGTAGATTACCCAATTGATAAAAGTTCAAAGGATATGATCAGGTAGTTCTCAGAAGAAGAAATCAAAACTATTGTTTATCATATGAAAAAATACTCTAAATCACTATTGATAAGAAAAATGTAAATTAAAACAACTCTGAGGTACAACCCCACACCTATCAGATTGACTAATTTGACAGAAAATGAAAATGACAAACGTTAAAGGGGATGTGGAAAAATTGGACACTAGTACACTGTGAATGGAATTGTGAAGTAATCCAACCAATCCAAAAACAATTTTGAACTCTCCCCAAAAGGCTAGATGACCATGTACACGTTTTTGATTCATCAATAGCATACAAGGTATTGCTACTACTAGGTTGCCTCTCAAAAAAATCAAAGAAAATGGAAAAGGACCTATATGTATGAAAATATTTGTAGCAGATCGTTTTGTGGCAGCAAAAAAATTTGAAATTGAGGGGATGCCCATCAACTATAGAATGGCTGAACAAGTTGTGGTAGATGATTGTGATGAAATACTATTGTACTATGAGAAATGACATGGGGATGGTTCAAGAAAAACCTGGGAAGACCTATATAATTGATGCAGAGTGAAGTGAACAGAATGAGAACATTATAGACAATAAGAGCAATATAGTACAATGATGAACTGTGAATGACTTAACTATTCTGATCAATACAATGATCCAAGACAATTCCAAAAGATTTATGATGGAAAATATTATCTATCTCCAGAGAAAGAACTGAGAGTGTGAATGCAAATTGAAGCATACTTTTTCCTCATTTTTATTGCTTTTTTTCCCCTGCAATGTGGCTAATTTAGAAATGTTTTGCATCATTTTACACATGTAATGTATATCACATTTCTTACCTTCTCAATGGGTAGAGAAGAGATAGGGAGGAGGGAAAGAATTCAGAACTCAAATTTTTTAAAATAAATGTCAAAATAAAAACCTATGGAGTATAATCAAGGATAAATTTAGAAAAATCAGTTGTTCATCAAAGGGACCTTTAACATTCAGTGTGATGAAACTGTGGTTGCATAATGAGGAACTAAAGAATTTGTATCAAATTTTTATAAACAATTAGGTAAAATAAGAGATTTCAGTGTAACCATGTCCCAAAGTCCATTGATAAGAAATTCTCTCATTATTTGTGGAAATGAAGGCCCTGTCTTATGTGAGGGGTCAGGTGAAGTTGATGAGAGATAAGTGAGTTTCAGTTTTCAGAGTCCTCACTTTGGGACTAGCCAAGCTTCAAAGTTTTCTTCAAGCATGGAATCAGCTGGCAGCTTTGAAAGAGAAGATGGAGGAGGTCAACCCCACTCCAGGTTGATGAAGAAAAAGACTGATAGAGCCAGCTGCTTCCATCACATCGCTATTCCCAACTTACTACTCTAGAGTCTTCAGGAGATATGGGACTCTTGATTGAGCTATTACCTCCCTCCCAAAGGGAGTATTACTTCATTTGATATTTTCTGATATTCTCCTATATATACCTTCTCTGATTTCTGTCTCACTATGATTTGCAAAAATGAATTTCCTTGATATTCTCTATGTGTATTCATCGTGAAACTGGCATTCAATGGGAAAGAAGTCAAGCCTTGGATATAGAGCTTGGGGATCCCTTACCCCCAGGAAATGACAAAATGATTAAAAGTCGGTTCCAATCCAGTCACATCCCCTACAAAAACAATATGTAAGAGAATAAATAGATATATACTTCTAGTCTGATACTCCCTTTCTCTGAGGAGAGCAGTGGTAACCTCTGACCCCAACCTCTTGTTTCTCCTCCCTCAGAAAAGGGTGGGGGAGTAAAAGCTAGAGATATCTATTCTGTCTCCCTTCAAGCCACACAAGGACAGCAAAAAAAGAAGACATAATGCATATTAAATTTTCTAAAGATATAAAAAGTTAGGGGCAGCCAGGTGGCGCAGCGAGTAAGAGTGCCAGCCCCAGAGTCAGGAGACCTGGGATCTGTTCTGGCCTCATATACTTAACACCCACACAAAATAACTGGCTGTGTAAACTTGAGCAAGTTACTTAACCCCAATTGCTTAGGGGCAGCCAGATGGCACAGTGAGTAAGAGCGTTGGCCCTGGCATTGGGAGACCTAGGATCAGTTCTGGCCTCAGATACTTGGCACCCACACAAAAGTAACTGGCTGTGTAACTTTGAACAAGTTACTTAACCACAATTTCTTTTAAAAAAAAGATATAAAAAGTTATAAGGTTTATTGCATTCTAAATCTCTTTTGCTTTGTCCCAATTAATTTGCATATCACTATTGTTTTAAATTCAGATAATGATAGAAAAAAATTAAAATCATAAGGGAATTTTAAAAGATGGGTTCAGCTAAATGTAAATGGTAGGGGATGTGTGTGTTTCTGTGTGTGTGTCTGTGTGTGTGTGTGCATGTGTATTGGTGTGTGTGTGTTTTCCCCACTTTTGGCCAGGACTGTCACTATTAAGTAAAATATCCCTGCATGTCTCATGTTCTTTAATTCTCTAATGTGAACCGATTGAACAAATTAATTTGCATTCTAATATTGATAGATCACTTGTCAAGACATGGCCCACTTCTAGAGGAAAAAAAAAGGTATTTTTTTATGCCAGGACAATATTTCAATTTTTACTTAACATAATGTGACCACAGTGGTCTCTGATTTATGGAACAACCTTTTTGAAAAGCAAATTGGAAAAATGGGGGGGAGGGGAAATATTCCAATCCTATACACACGCACGGACACACACACACACACACATACATACACACACTTTCAATGTAATGAATCCAGAAAATCAATTAGTTTCAGAAGTGGGTTTACCTAAATTTATCTATAGATTTTCCCTTTTATAATACTTTGAGTTTTTTCAGTAGTTGACTTTGAAATTGGTACATTTTAATCTTGATGTTTTTGAGTCTCCAGAAAAAAACATAGAATTAATACTTCTAGACATTTATTCATCTTATTATTCATTTTGTCCAGCTTTTGAAAAAGGAAGAAAAATAGTTTCTTCACCCACCTCGTTACCAGGTAAGTAGCAGATGTCATAGGATATTATAAGCAGCTAGGTGTTCCAGTGAATAGGGTGCCAGACCTGGAGTCAGGAAGACTCATCTTCCTGAGTTCAAATCTAGTCTCATATACTTACTAGCTGAATAACCCTTGTCAAGTCACTTAACCCTGTTTGCCTCAGTTTCCTTATCTATAAAATGAGCTGGAGAAGGAAATGGCAAACTACTTCAGGATCTTTGCCAAGGAAACCCCAAAAGGGGTCAAAAAGCATCAGACACAACTGAAAACAACTGAACATCAATAAGTCATAATAAAGTCTGAGGAGAAAAAAAGCACTACATTATAGATCATAAAATCAATGAATTAATCCTGTTTCTAATACTCATTGCTACACAGTTGTTCTGTGCCTTAGTCTGTTTATCTTTAAAGTATGCTTGTATTTCCAAATCTTATAGGGACATTGGAAGGACAAAGGAAACAATATAGTTGAAAGAACTTTGTAATTTTGGGAGGGGGGGAAGAAAAGTGAATAATGAGCTTGTTAAAATAGTAATTGGCCTTCTTTATGAACAAATACAGAAGTAAGGTCCTTTTTCAAATGACCTGAGTGAAAAAAAAATTCCCACAAAGCAGAAAAGAAAAATATGTTCCCAAAGCACCATTTGTCTCACTTTTCTTCTTTTTTAGAGGGGGTAAGACAAAGCAATTGGGGTTAAGTGACTTGCCCAAGGTCACATAGCTAGTAAGTGTCATGTGTTTGAGATCACATTTGAACTCAGGTCCTCCCAACTCCAGGTCCAGTGCTCTAGTCACCAAATAACTGCCTCTGTCTCACATTTCTGACTCAAAGAAAAATAGATTCTTAGCTTTCCTGAATAGATGCAGTGGAAAGAATACTAGCTCTGGATTCAAAGAACTCAGGTTAAAATCCTACCTCCGATATTTACTACCTGTGTGACCTTAGGTAAGTCACTTAAGTCCTTGGAGCTCAGTTTTCTCACCTATAAAATGAAATTGTTGGAATAGGTAACCTCTGAAGTACCTTCTAGCTCTACTTCTATGATGCTATGAATTGCCGCATTCTCCATTTCATATGTAGTCTAAAGAAGACAATTTTCTTCTCCCTTCCAACTTGACCTTTATCTGGAACCTCCTAAATCCTTCCTAGACCTCATAAAAGTCTTTATTTTGCATCTACCTAATGAAGTGTTCACATGTAAATTTCTATGTGGATTTCTTATCCTTATACTGGACTAAAATCTCCATGAAGAGAATCTGTCATATTTAAATGTCCCTTGTATTGATTTCTTTCTCTCCCTCCGATTATCATTATATATATGAATACACACACTTACTGGTTCACATTGTATCCTCCAAGTAAAACATAAACTCTTTTAGGACAGGGATTATTTTTCATTTTGTCTATTTCTTATTTTCAAGTTTCTAGGGCTCAGTGCAGTGGCTTGCATACAATAGGTTATTAACAAATGCTTCTTGGATTGGGTTGGATTAGTATGGAAACCAGGTATCCCAAGAGAATCATATTAGAGCAAGGAAAAGATTACTGGATATCTCTTGAAAAGCTTTATAAATCTGGTCCTGCTCTTATGTCCCAAGAGTACTAACTTTTCAGAAATGACAATGCCTTGGGCTTATGAAAGCTTAACAATTTAATTGTGGTCACTAATGTGTGGAGACTCATATCAGAGCAAAGAAAAGAAACAGAATCGATGACAAATTTCTGCATTTAATTCAAATATCATTAGGAACATGAAAATATAATTGGTCTGCTGATTCTAAAAACAGCTTCTTTAGCAACTTCCTGCTAAAGCCTGGCCCTGGCCTGAGGATTTGTGTTGAGGATTAGTGAGAGATATGGTTGGATAAGTAAAAGTGGAGTCAGATAATGGAGTGCCTTGCCTACAAGGAAAGCATTTCTAGTCAATTTTATCCTGATTGTTATTCACTTTAAACATCTATATCCCAGAGGAATCTATTTACCTTTGCTTCCCCCTACTCTACACACCACCCACCTCTCAACAAAAGATCTTTTTTCTCTCCCTTTGGAGCAAAGGTTTACAGAATCCACAAAACAAAACAAACAAACAAAAAAAAAACTTACCTGGCTTGTAGGGGTCTGCTGCCAAGAATTCTGTCATCTGGAAAATTCCCTTTGAAATTTCAAACTACTATTAACTATAAAATTATGTGATTCTAGAAGAAGATGCAGTTCTCTCCTTTTAGAAGTTTGTATTTTGAGAAAAATGAGAAATAATTATTCATTTATATCAATTCAGTCAAGTAGCAGTTGTTGCATAAATATTTGTTGAATAACAATGAATACATCATGTATGCATGAGAAAACCCCAAGATGGATGATAAAGTTCCTAGGAAAATAATTATGGAAGGGAGTTAACCTTGGGTTCACAAATGCTATCAGCAGAACATAAGCTCTGGATTTACTAAATTGGAAAGACTTCAAAGGTAGATATGACAACAAACTAATACTGCTATCTGAGAATTAGCCTGGATAACTCTATAATCATCAATAGGTGATTTGATTGATTTGATTTAATTCCTAGGTGGTTAGCTTTTTTAGTATGATGACCTAATGTATATGCTCATTCTCCCTCTCAGAGCCAAGCAAGTTGTATCTTCCCATTATGAGGTATCCTAAGGGGATTGTGAGTGTCTCTTTCCTCTGCTGTAAGCTTTGAGACCCCATCAGCTGTGTTCTTCCCATCTGTTAGTGGTTTGACTATTGTTCCCAGTTCTATTTAATCAGCTAATATCAATTACCTTTTTTAAAAATCAAATATTTACTTCAAAGTTTTAGAAAGAACAATTGTTCAAACATTTTCCTCAATACTTGGGGGCATAATATCCTCTATACCATTCTAATCTGTGAAGAAAGGGCATAGGAGGGAGGGGAAGAGGAGAAGTATGGTGGTGGGCTCATAACTTAGTACCATTAGTCCCACCAAATCCCACCTACAAGACTTCCAAAGAAACTCTTCCCCTGGAATAGTCTTGAAGATTACTCCCAAAGATTACTCCTTACTCATCAGGGCATTAATGTTTCACAGGCTGTATTCGAATTTCTGTATTCCTCTGGTTTATTCTCCCAACCTTTGAAATTCCCATGTTTGGAGATTCCACTGCCTCCACTTTTGATGGACAAGACCAAACAAAAAGTCCACTGATCTATATCTGTTTCTGAGGACCATATGGTCCCAGAAGGGTGAAACCCCTAAGGCCTCTTTTGCCCTGTAGTGCATGATTTCTCACTGGATACTGTGAGCGAAAGAGTCACTGAGTTCCCCAGAAGTGAATGAAAAAAAAAGAAAATTCAAAACTGACAGGCCTTTTGAAGATGAGGAAATTTCAGACTAAGCTGTCAGTTGAAACCAGTTACAGAATTTCCACACACCCTCCACAGTCTCTCCAAGGTATTTCTCTAGAACATATCAAGATTCTTCCAGGAATAAACTCCCCAACATCCTCTTCACAATGAGGTTATATCAGCTGAGCAATCTGTGCATGTTTCAGAGCCCCAGTTACATCTAGAACATAACTTAATCATTTTCATTCTTGTGTGGTCCTTTTCCACGTCATTAGTGGCAGCAATAGGGTAGCAAATGAGTGGGTATAAAGCACTAAAAAAAAAATAAATTATACAATTCTCTGCCCTTTTATATAAACATTAACTGTTGGTATTCTTTACATGGTATCTATATCCAGTGACCAAAAAGTTGACATGCTATATTGTGGGAACTGAATCACATCCATAGAGGTATAGTTGGGAAGTTGGGTTCATTTCCCACCTCTGACACTTACTAGCTGTGTAACCAATAGCAAACCACTTAGTCAATCTGAGACTATTTTCTTATTTAAAAATTGGGGGTGGGGGCGGCCAGGTAGCACAGCAGGTAAGAGCACCGGCCCCAGTGTCAGGATGACCTGGGGAATCGAATCCAGGCTCAGACACTTAGCACCCACCCAGAAACACCTGGCCATGTAACCTTGAGCAAGTTACTTAACCCCAATTGTTTAGGGGCAGCCAGGTGGCTCAGTGAGTAAGAGTACTGGCCCCAGTGTCTGGATGACCTGGGGATCAAATCCAGGCTCAGATACTTAGCACCACACCCAGAAATAACTGGCTGTGTAACCTTGAGCAAGTTACTTAGCTCCAACTGCTTTAAAAATAAATATAAAAAAAAAATTGGGGGTGACAATACCTGTAGTATGGTAGTATTTTATGGGATTGTTTTGAGGATCAACTGAGATAATATACACACAGTGCTTTGCAAACCTTAATATACTATATAAAAAGTTAGTATCTATAAATTATGTATTCATAGGAACTGACACACAATGCTTTGAGGTTTGCAAGTAGATTATACATACATGTATACATGCATACACATACATACACACACATATAAAATCATGTGGCAGCTAGATGATAAAGTGGATAGAGTGCCAGGCCTAGAGTCAGGAAGACAAACCTTCCTAAACTCAAATCCTGCCTCAGACACATATTAGCTGTGTGACCTTGAGTAAGTCACTTAACCTTGTTTGCCTCAGTTTTCTCATCTGTAAAATGAGTTTGAGGAGGAAATGTAAACCACTCCAGTATCTTTGCCAAGAAAATCTCAAATGGAGTTATGGAGTGTTGGACACAACTGAAATGACTAAACAATAACATGTTATCTATCTATTCATATATACATACTATATATACTTGTATGCGCACATATGTGTGTCTAAAGTCAGGAATTTCTCTGGCTGGGGAACCCTGTACCTCCTCCATAATTGTGAAGTGAGTTTGATACCAAAGAAAGAGGTCAAGGGGCTCCAGATTGATTATAGAAGTTTAATCAATCATTATAAATACTTACAAAAGGGCAATCTGGGGCAGCTGCCATACATTTCAATGAATCCCTACAAAGACCACCCAAAATCCAGGTGCTAATTATAGAATTCGGGCACAGGGGGGAGGAGCCATAGGGTGCTTCACTATGGATTGGTGGATTTAATGTTTGGCCTAATATTTTATGTTATACTTAGTAATGAACCTGGTTCTCAGACATCAGACATTTTACTCAGTGCTGTTGGTTAAATACCCAGGCACTCAGGGTTGAATACTGGTCATGTACTGGTCATGTCACAGTCGTAGTATCTAAGTTATGACTAAGTGTCTCAATTATAATTTTTAAAAAGTCACTATGTCCAGGCTTCCACCTTTCACAGAGTTTAAATTATGACTTTCAATTCTTACTGTCTTTTGTGGTGTTTCTCTAATGGGAACCCCATAGTGTGTGTGTATACACACACAGCTAGATAAATTAATAGAGACACATATAGATATATCCCCCCAGTGGTGTTATATTCCTGTCAATAATGGAACATACAAACCTAAGAATAATCAAAATTGCTAGTGATCCAAAGGCGAATAGAAAGACAAATGTTGAGGGTAAGTAGGAAGCAATATATTTTCCATGATGATTTATACTCAAGAAGTAGTATAAAAATCATCAAGGGCAAGTTTAACTAGAATAAAAAAGTTGGCAATCATAGACAATAGAAAGTACTTTGGAGTCTACCTGCCAATACAAAACCCAGGAACTAAATGGAAACAACCATAAAACACTTTTTACACAAATAAATTCAGATTTATGCAACTGGAAAAATATTAGTGACTTACTGGGTAGGCTAAGCCAATATAATAAAAATGACAATTCTACCTAAATTAATTTGTTTATTCAGTGCTATACCAACCAAACTATCAAAAATTATCTTATGGAGCTAGGAAAAAAATGATAACAAAATTCATCTGGAAAAACAAAAGCTCAAGGATATCAAGGAAATTAATGAAAAAAATGTGAAAGAAGGTAGTCTAGTCATACTAGATCTCAAAGTATATTATAAAGTGGTGATTATTAAAACAATCTGGTATTGATTAAGAAAAAAGTGGTGATTGTTAAAACAATCTGGTATTGATTAAGAAATAGAGTGGTGGATAAGTGGAATAGATTAAGTACAAATTATATGAGAGTAAATGACCATAGTAATCTAGTATATGACAAATATAAAGACGCAAGATGTTTTAACAAAAATTATTAATTGACAAAAACTTCTGGGAAAACAGTATGGTATACACCAACATCTCACAATATATAAGGTCAAAACCAATATAATATTTACACATAAAGGGTGATACCATAAGCAAATTAAGAGACCACAAAATAGGCTATTTGTCAAATTTATGGATAAGAAAAGAATTTAGGACCAAAGAAAATAGAGAGAACATTTTAAAATATAAAATAGATCATTTTGATTGTATAAAATTTTAAAAAGATTTTGTACAAACAAAACCAATGCAACTAAAATTATAAGGGAAGCAGAACATTTTTTACAGCAAGTATATCTGATAAAGGTGTCATTTCTCAAATATATAGAGAACTGAGTCAAATTAAAAAAGATACAAGTCATTCTCTGATTGGTAAATGGTCAAAAAATGTAAACAGGCAGTTTTCAGAAAAAGAAATCAAAGCTATCTATAGTCATATGAAAAAATGTTCTATATCACTATTGCTTAGAGAAATGCAAATTTAAAAACTCTTCAGTACCACCTCACATCTATCAGACTGGCCAATATGACAAAGAGAAAAATATTGGAGGGAATGTGAGAAGACTCAGACACTGATGCATTGTTGGTGGAGTTGTGATTCAACCATTCTGGAAGTGATTTGGAACTATGCCCAAAGGGCTATAAAACTCCCCATAACCTTTGATACCACTACTAGGTTTATATCCTAAAGACATAAAAAAAAGGGAAAAGGACTTATTTCCACACAAATACAGCAGCTTTTTTTTGTAGAACTAGAAGTCAAAGGGATGTCCATCAATTGGGGAATGACTAAACAAACTGTGATTGTAACAGAATATTATTGTGCTAGAAGAAATGAAAAGCAGGATGATTTCATAAAAACCTGAAAGACTTACATGAATTGATGTGTAGTGGAGTGAAAAGAACCAGAAGAACTTGTACACAGTAACAGCAGTATTGTTTGATGAAGACTTGTGAATGACTTAGCTATTCTCTGCAATACAATGACTCAAGAAAATCACAAAGGACTAAGGAGGAAGCATACTATCCATTTCCAGAGAAAGAGGTGATATTGTTTGAATACAGTCTGAAGTATGTTATTTTTCACCTGCTTTCTTTCATTCTTTTTTTCTTTTGAGTCTTGTACAAAATTACTACTATGAAAATGTTTTACATAATTGTAAAACCTATATCTGACTGATTATTGTCCTAGGAAGAGGAGAAGAGAGGGAAGGAGAAAGGGAGGGATAGAATTTTGAACTCAAAACTTTAAATAAAAGTGTTTAAAAATTGAATAAAAGAAAAGGAAAAAAGTTGGGAAAGTTAAACATAACAGATTTATTTATTTGTGCTGCTCTGATAGACATATTACTAGCAAAAGGATTAGAGGAAAGTCTCTGGAATGTCAGGTGCCTCCTCAAAGGAGGATAAGAATAACATAGGATAAAAAAAAAAACATTGGTGATTTGTCATCTACACTGGCAGAAGGAGCAACCAGACCAGTGAAATCAAGGATCAGTGGAAATTATGAGATATCAAAAGGGAACAGCATGAATTACACACAGTTAAGGTAGAAGAACTTCAGTGAGCTGGGCAAATTATGTTAGCCACCATTCCATAGTCTTTCTTTTCCAGAACATATTGCAAAAATCCATTGTTATCTGCCAAAATCTTAAAATAATCAATTCATAAGCATTTATTAAGTGTCTACTGAATGCCAGGGATTATGCTAAGTGCTAAGAATACAAAAAAAATATGTGCATACAGAGAGAAAATTCGCTACCTTCAAAGATCTTACATTTTAAAGGAGGAGATAATATGTACATACTTATCTGTGAATGTGGTATATATGTATACACATATATACACACATATAATACATTCATATAATACATGAGATGTATACATAAGATGAACCCACATATATAAATCTGCATACATATGTATATATGTGTGCATATAGAAAGAGATAGACAGACAGATGATAGATAGATAGATAGATAGATAGATAGATAGATAGATAGATAGATAGATAGA
>NW_027186492.1:21546873-21561411 GCF_028583685.1 Petaurus breviceps papuanus
AGATAGATAGATAGATAGATAGATAGATAGATAGATAGATAGATAGACAAACAGACAGACAGATGATCTCTGAGAGTCATTACATAGTGATTATAATTGAACCCATGGCAGCTGATGAGATCACTAAATAAAAGAATGTAGAAATAAGAGTGCTTTGGATAGGTTGTTGGGATATACTCACAGTCAGTGTGTACAGTATGGATGAAGATCCAGCTAAGAGGACTGAGAAGGATCAGTCATATAGGCAGGAGAAAAAACAAGAGAAGGCAGTTTCACAAGAACTCAATGAGAAGAGAACATTCAGGAAGTGTGACCAACAGGGTCTCATGCTGCCGAGAGGTCAAGAAGGACGAGATGGCTGAAATAAAAGAAAGTGCATTTAGCTTTATGAACACACAATTGTCATGTGTGGTAAAACAGTTTGCATTCTTTCATTAAATAAAAACTATATACATGTAAGTTATTTACAAATAGTCATTGTTCAAAGGTGATCTCTTAGCATGCTTACATAAGGCGAAAATAAAATTCAGCTGAATTTCCTTCCAAGTTTCTTAACCCAAATCATGGAAATCATTTTCTTGTGAGGCCGTCTTGGTATTAGAACAGTAAATAGTGACACTATTCAATCAGTTCTGTTCCTTGCTGCCCAAGCAAATTTTAAGCCTGACTCAGAGATGACAGAGATTCTAATTTACCATCACTGATTCTGAAGTACATTTGGTGATAGACTGAGCATGCTCATTGAAGAGTCAGCACCTGCTGGATGCCAGGCTCTGCCTTCTTAATCACTGAGTTGCTGCTTCAGAGACTGGAAAGGGTCTGATTCCAGGGACTCTCAGAATGCTAATTCAAGATCAGCTGCAAATGGGACTGGGGGTAGGAACAGAAAGCATAGCAAATAAATTTTTGTTAATTTTAAAAATTAAAATAATTGGGGCAGCTAGGGGGCACAGTGAATAGAGTATGGGCCCTGGAGTCAGGAGGACCTGAGTTCAAATTTGGCCTCAAATTTGACACCTAACACACTTACTAGCTGTGTAATCTTGGACAAGTCACTTAACCCCAATTGTCCTGCCTTCCCCTTAAAAAAATAGAAATAATTAACATTTTTAAAAATCTAGAGAATTTACCAGGAGGACATTATAGATATTGCTTTTCTGTAAGATTACTCTTGAAATAATTCTCTAACTCTATTTACTTTCCCCTTATAAATCCTTTATCATCTTCAAAAAGAGCTGAAAAGTCCTTATTGGTCTATCTATTTTGCTATAAGGTCACCTGAGGCAGTTAGGTGGCAGTTGGATATAATTTTAGGTCTAGTTCAAATTTGAGGAGTCTGAAGTTCCTGAGATCTGAGTTCAAATCTTACCTCAGGCAATTGCTAGCTATGATATCCTAGGTGAGTCACTTACCCTCTGTCTGCCTCAGTTTCTTCTACTGTAAAATGGGGATAATAATAGGCACCTATCTCCCAGGGTAGTTGTAAGGATCACTTAAATAATAACTGTAAAGTTCTTAGCACAGTGCCTGGCATATAGTAAGCATATAGAGGAAAATGCTTTTCCTCTCCCTCCCCTTCTCTAGCCCAACCCTTTCATTTTCCAAATGAGGAAAACAAAGCTCAGAGTTGGCTTGCAGGTGGTCATACTGTACAAAGCCAGGACTGAAGGCAGATCCTGATTCCAAATTCTCAACTGCATCATGTGATGACTAAGGGTCTAATCTCTACACTTGCTATGCTTCCCAGGTACATTTGTCCATAGAAACTCCTTAATAAACATTTGTTATTTAATGGATACAACTATGATGGAATCTGCCGAAGGTCCCTGACCAAAATCAATCCCACAGTGCCTAGTCATAGGCTGTAATAATCTTGTAACTAATATTTTTATAGCACTTTAAAGTTCATGAAACACTTATTATTTGTTATCTTACTCAACATTCACAACGGTGAGGTAGGTGCTATCATCCCCTTCACCAACTAGGCTGAGAAGGGCTAAGTAACTTGCCCAGGGTCATACATTTACTATTGATTGATGACAGATTCAAACCCAGATCTTCCTAATACCACTTCCTCCTACCATAGTAAGCTACCTTCCCAAGTCTGTTTTTACTTGGAGCAAAACAAGTTGGTTTTAGCCAGGTTCTCAGAATGTGTTTCTGAAGTAATCTTTCTCAAAGGCATTGTGTAATCCTGCCTTTCACTGGTTATTGACGATATCTTTCTTAGTTCTTTATATTACCAACTAATAGGTTGATTAACCTGATTTCTTTCAGCTTTTAACATCATAATACAGTTTGCTGAAAAAAGGAAGTTCTCCCAAAATCCTGAAGTTTCTCCTTTGTATTTTCTCTTGGTGCTATTTTGTTATTCCTCTAAAAGGGGGATTCTTTATCTGCATGAAACTCAGAATACCTTTTTGTTATGTTTAATTGAAGTGCAGGGGGAAAAAAGACATCATGAAAAAAAAGTTGGTGTTTAGTGATTATGAGAACCCTAAATCAGGGGCCATCTCCAGTCGTCCTGACCTATATTATGTCACTGGGCCCAGATGACTGGAGGAGACAGTGAGGCTGGTGACTTCACATAGTCCTCCCTCACTTAAATCCAATTCACTTGCAAGTCATGGCGTCAACTTCCTAATGTCATGGTCCTCTTTGAGAACAAAGGGCAAACAACAAGTCATAGTGCTGATGCTTTCATTTTAGTAGTGCAAAAATTTGAATTTTACTTGGAGATCCAAATGTTAATTGTTTTTCAAATTTTGTGTTCCTATTAAGCCCACATTAAGAAGAAGTGTCACATAAGTAGAGGTTTGGCCTTGGAGTCAGAAAAACTTGGGTTCTGGAGCTTCCTCTGAAATATAAATAGCTTTGTGAATATGGTGGTTTTTCAGTCATTTCAGTCTTATCCAACTCTTCCTGACTCTTTTTGGGATTTTCTTGACAAAGATACTGGAGTGGTTTGCCATTTCCTTCTCTCATTTCATAGGTGAAGAAACTGAGGGTTAAGTGACTTGCCCAAAGTCACACCGGTAGTAAATATTGTAAACATGGACAAGTGACTTTCAAAGGCCCCAAGCAATTGTCTTAAACTATAGTTGACAGAATAGTTACCCCTCCACATCTATATAGGGTGTTTTCACTATCTGGGAGTTCCCTGTCCTGATGAAATCACAGATCCAGACCAAATCAAAACTACACAAAATTACAGATTAGTCACCACTGGCTAAATCCAGGATTTCCAAGCTCTGAGAAGTCAATTAATGTGCCTGCACAGCTAGTAAGTATCCAGTGATACAGATTCCACATCCAACTCTCTTTTTTCACTATGCCATTTAGAATGAGGATAGGTCCTAAAGTAGAACTCTTCTCTTTGCTTTCAATTGAATGAGACTTCAAGGCCATTAAACATGCTTTTTGAGTTATAGATGTCTAACTAGAAGGGACCTCAGAAGCCATTTAATCCAACCCCCTCATTCCAGCACAGCCCCCAAAGCCATCATATCCAGGAAAGCAACTCCTCAGAGATGCAACCTGGCAACTGCTTCTGCAGGCACTGCAGTCCCTCCCTTATCAGCAACCACAGCTTCTGAAGAACCCAAAAAGAAAAGTTTTACCACTAAAATCCTTGACACTGGCAAATGTTTCAACTTGAGGCATGGTTATGGTTTTATCAGGAGAAATGACATTAGAGAAGATACATTGTCAATTACTTTGCCATTGCAACCTAAGGGCATTATGACTTTCTATCTGACTTAGTAATGAAACCTCCTCTATGTGTCTCCACTGATAAATATGAGCTTCTTGAGAACAGAGGCTTTCTAGCTTTTCCATTTGTATTCCCACTTAACACATAGTAAACACTTAATGAAAGATTTTTTTTACATGAGCAAAGGAAGGTCCAGAGAGATTACTTTCTTAAAGTAACACAGGTAGGTAAGTAGCAAAAGTGGGGTTTGAACCCACATCACCCAACTACAGATCCAGTGCCCCTTCTGTTCTACAACACTTCCTTCTAGCATCTTCAGGAAGTATCCTGGTCTACATACTGACATCAATCAATTGATCATTTAAAAAATCAATAAACATTTATTAAGTACCTACTATGTGCCAGGGATAAAAAAAGAAGCAAAAAAGATAGTCTCTGCCCTCAAGGAGTTTATGATCCTATATACTAGTTTGTGGTAAGGCTCAGTCAAGGAAAATGTTTTCTCTGATATATTTTGTCATGAAATGCTCCCAGTCAAAGGTAGAAATTAGTTTAAAACAAAGATCTCTGTAGTAAATGTACACTGATAATGATATCAGATTATTTAATTATCTCAAGAAAGGTGTTTCTTTTATTCTTTTTCATGGTGTTCTTATGTGAAGATACAAAAAAAAACTAACAAGTTCTTTAAAAAAAATAAAAACCTCAAAACCAAACCAGGTTTTAAGCATGAAACATTCAAGAATACAGTTCTCTCTGAGTTAGATTGTTCATTTCCAACCCAATCTACTTCCAAATAAAAAATTCCAAGGTTAGCTTTGGACAATATTATGCTTTTTAAAAAAATCACTTCTATAGGTATTAGAGGAAATGCATCTGAACGAAAAGCTTTTTGTCCCAGCAGTTTGTTGAGATTGCCAGGTTAAAATTGTGAAGTACATCCCATGTGGCAAAAAAATAAAAAAATGAAAATAATAGAAGTGGGGACATATCCTCTGATCCCACTCATATCAAATATGAGTTTTTAATACAAAGTTTTCTTCTGAGGCATTTGAAATACTATATAGGCACTACTCCTTAGTTACTACAAAATGTCTCTCCAGTATTTATAGAGAGCATTATCACAAGAAAATTTGAACAATGGTAATTCAGATTAACTCACATAAAAAGGCTAATGGTGAAAGGCAAGGCCATGCTCTTAGATTAAAAGAACAAATGAAAAACCCAACTCCTCAAATACTGATATATTCATGGGATTTATCCTCCTTAACTTTACTGCATCATTTGACACGATTGACCATCCTCCCATTCCTGAATTCTCTTCTCCTTGACCTCTATGATCAGAGTAATATCTCCTGGGGCCTCTACATAGAGACTGTTAGCCTTTTCTAGGATCCTACCCCATGTATGCTAGTGTAGTTTTTCTTTTAAAAATATTGGAACTATCACAGATACTTATTTGACTTAAGAAACTAAGGCTTGAACCATTGATGATGTAGCTTTATAATGGCCTAAGTACAAAAGCCAGTGGATGAGGAGTCAGGAGCTTCTGACCAAGACAACAGAATGGAAGGTAGGGAAGCTGAACTCAAGTGAACCAATATTGTATCTTTGTTGCTTATCCTGTCCATATTACAGTTAAGCAAATCTCCTTTTTTCAGGTGCTAGACAGTCTACAAGTGTTTCATTTTATTTCCAAACCTGAACCACTAGTCTGGCCTGGGTCAGACCTGGTATACAACATTTTGTGATAGCCAGTCTGACTAGATCAAAGTGGAATTGCTGTTAAAGTAGATGCAGAGTAGGGGCAGTAGGTGGCGCAATGAATAGAGCATCAGCCCTGGAGTCAGGAAGACCTGAGTTCAAATATGACCTCAGACACTTAACACTTACTAGCCCTGTGACCTTGGGCAAGTCACTTAACTCCAATTGCCCTGCCCTCCCCCCTCCAAAAAGCACACACAAAAAATCAAAATAAAATAAAGTGTATGCAAAGGAAGGTTAGACACAGGTGGCCTCAGTGCTTCAGGCATTTGTGAATCTGGATGTGGCCACAAGGGAGCCCTCACTGACCTGGGAGAATTTTGAAGTAAACTGTCTGTGGGCATTCAGCAACTAGAGATAGATGTAAATACGTTCTGCATCTTCACATGAAGGTGATACTTGCTATAAAGTGCCATCATTTTTTGTATGGGGGAGGGAGGGCTAAGGCTAGCTCCAGGCCCAACAGCTGTGGTAGGCCTAGGCCCTCCCTAAAGACTGGAATTCTGTGGTTTTCTAAGAACTGTACTGAATGAACTGCTCGTGATTTTTTTTTATATGACATTTGGGAGACAATTGGGAACTATGCAATGTGGACTTTGTTGGGATTATTTAGATCAAGACACTGAGGAAGTCATTTGAATGGCAATTTTTGATCCTTCCCAGAAGCCAAAAATTTTTTGTAATTGGGGAAATGAACAAATGTGCCAAATGCACCTCAGTTGATATGCTAAGGACAGAGGAATCAACATAGTCTACATCATTTTAAAAGGAAGTATAGCTTCCACTGTCATTCCAGGGAATTGTGATTCTCTTTTACTCTGGTACTTCCAGTGAAAGGTGGGTGAAGGACCCAGCATGAGTCTCAGGTCCCTTAACCCTCTGGTCTTCTGTTTTCACATTCTACCAAGGAACGGAATCAATTCCATAGGTACAGAGGATGAGAGATCTCTCTAGCTTGAACAGACTTCAACAAACTATTCCAAATTCCTAATTTTGTAAGTGAGAAAACTAAGAGGAAGACAGAGTAAGTAATTTGTCCAAAGTTACTATATAATAAGAGATCATTCATTAGACTCAATAAAATGTCTGTTGAGTTGAAACTACTTATTATAATACTAATTTTGGAGTTTTTACAATTATTATTGATTTATGACATTTTTTTTATTTTGAGTTCTAGTTCTTTCCCTCCCTTCAGTCCCTCTCCCACCCATTGAGAAGGAAGGCAATATGATTTCCATTACACATGTGAAGTCCTGCAAAACAAATTTCCACATTAGTCATACAAAAAAGAGACAAGAAAAATGAAGTTAAAAAAGGTATACTTCAATTCTCACTCAGAGTTCATCAGTTCTTTCTCTGGAGGGAGATAGAATAGGTCCTTTGGAATTGTCTTGGATCATTGTATTGATAAGAAGATTAAACTTAAAAAAAAGTCTCTGCTTTCCTACTTTTGCCTCTTATTTCCTATTCTCTACAACTAGAACTCCTTTGTTAAAATCATGTCATAGAAATCTTCATTTCAAACAACAGGTTTCTCATCCTAGGCCTTTCTTCAGTGGGATACAACAGCTGCCTTTCAATCATATTATGTTACAGTTCATGTAGCAATTAAAAAAAAACTATTTGAGTTGGCAATATCTATGCCTAACTCATGTATAAAAAGATGAGAATTTTAAAGTTACAAGACAGATTATGTTACAGGACA
Organism: Petaurus breviceps papuanus; assembly: GCF_028583685.1. Lineage (NCBI taxonomy): Eukaryota > Metazoa > Chordata > Mammalia > Diprotodontia > Petauridae > Petaurus > Petaurus breviceps. The sequence goes on from NW_027186492.1 coordinate 21,554,055, forward strand.
GCTTCCCAAAATCACAGCTTTATTTTCTTCCCTATTTTATTCACTTTATTCTCAGCTCTGTTTTATGTAATCCTTACCCATAAAATATACTTCTGGCTTTTTTATTAGTAGTTTGCCATTTTAAGTTTCTGAAAAGGCAGCTGAAGGTACAGTAGATAGAGCACTGAACCTGAAGTCAGAAAGTGCTAAATTCAGATCCATTCTCAAACACTTACAATCTGTGTGACCCTGGACAAGTCACTTAACCTCTGTAAAATGGGGATAATGACAATACCTACCTTGCCAGGTTGTAAAGAGCAAATGAGATGTTTTGTTTTGTTTTTTTCTGGAAAGTGCTTAACCCACAATGTCTGGCATATAGTATGTACTATAGAAGTGCTTTTCCCTCTCCCCTACCTTTCTCTTCTCCTGATTATTCTATATTTATCATATTTTTTCTATATTAATTCATCTTTCATTTACTATTCTATATTATTATTATGACAATAACTACTCTAAATATATTAACAGATTTGAAAAGAAATGCTATCAACAGATTAACAAATCATTTCTTACATCTTAGCTTGTACAAATCTCCTTTTTATACATTATACCTACATTCCTTCACCTTTGATGTTTTTACACTGTATTCTAATCAACTCTGTTTTATAGAATCTAATGTCAATGCAATCCTCTATTTTATGTGTTGAAATCAACCAGAATTGGCAGCTGATTGGGTGAAGGAATGAAGAAAGAGGAAGGAACCAAAGTTAAGTTTTCCTTTTTGAGTAGCTAAGAGAATAGTGGAGTCATTGTCAGAAATAGGGAAGTTATGGGTAAGGGCAAGCATTGGGAGGAATATAATGAATTCCATTGTAGACATATTGAGTTTGAGGTGCTACTGGGTCCTACAGGTGGAACATTCTATCAAGCAGCTGGAAACATGGAAAAGGGATTGAAGCCGGGAACATAAATTTTGGAATCACCTGCACTGAGGTAATAGTTGAAATCATTAGAGTGGTTGAGTTCTTAATGAATGTCTAAAGATATGAGAGTAGCAGCTAGGTGGTACAGTGGATAAAGTGCTGGTCTTAGAGTCACGAGGACCTGAGTTCAAACCTGAATTCAGACATTTACTATCTCTGTGACCCTGGGGAAGTCACTTAACCTTGTTTGCCTCAGTTTCTTCATCTGTAAAATGAGTTAAATAAGGAAATGGCAAACTACTCCAGTATCTTTGCCAAGAAAACCCCCAATGGGGTCACAAAAAGTTAGGCAACAACAGCAATGAAGTTATGAGAACAGAGAGCAGAGATCTAAAAACTGGGAAATATTCCTGTTGGGGCCAAGAGGAAGAAAAGGAACAAAGAAAAGCAAAAGAAAAGTGTTCAGAGAGTTAGGATGAGAAAGAATATCATATACTAGTCAAAATGGTCAAAGAAGTAGAAGTTCAAGAAATAAGATCTAGTCAGTAATAAGTCATTTACATAGTATTTTATAGTTTAAAAAGCACAAAAGCACCTCATATATGCTTTATTTTACTCTACAATGTCAAGAAATACAGTGGTTAAAGAGGATGAGAACTAATGAGAAAAGGTCTGATCTTCCCTACCTACCAAAGTTATTAATAACTTTTTAAAAAGAAGTTTTACCAGAGCAGTGGGGAGGAAAAACTGGTTTGCTGGGGGCTAAAAGGTGAATGAATAGACAATTGGGTAAACAATGGAAGTAATGAGTTGTAGACTAACCTTTCAAGAAGACTGAATGAAAAGAAAGACATGGGATTGTCATGTAAGGGAGTAGAGTCAAGTGATGATTTTTTAAAACTAGAGTACACCAAAGTATTTTTGTAGAAAGATGGTCAAAGACCCAGTAGGAAGGAGGAGATAGAGAAAGACAGAGAGAGAAGAGGAGAGAGACAGAGACAGAGAGACAGAGACAGAGAGAGACAGAGAGACAGAGAGAGGGAGAGGGAGAAAGGGGGAGAGAGAGAGAGAGAGAGAGAGAGAGAGAGAGAGAGAGAGAGAGAGAGAGAGAGAGAGAGAGACAGAGAGACAGAGACAGAGAGACAGAGAGAGAGAGAGAGAGAGACAGAGACAGAGAGAGAGAGAGAGAGAGAGAGAGAGAGAGAGAGAGAGAGAGAGAGAGAGAGAGAGAGAGAGAGAGAGAGAGAGAGAGAGAGAGAGAGAGAGAGAGAGAGAGAGAGAGAGAGAGAGAGAGAGAGAGAGAGAGAGAGAGAGCAAAGTAGAAGATAATTGATGAAGCAAAGTCATGTTGTAGGTAGGAATACAGAAGATAAAAACCGGCTTTAAAGGTCTCTGATTCTGGACTAGCTTTGGGAAAGAAAGGGGCTACTTTTTCCCCAGAGGAAATGGAGAAAGAGTAAATGCAGATACAGAGAAATGGAAAGGAAGGAAGTTGAATACTCTAACTGAAAAGCTAATCACATTTATGTATGTTTGTACTTTGGATTGAAATCCTTCCTTTCACTAGGGGGAAGAAAAGCTTGTAAAAACTTGTATCTTCACCAGCATCTGGCAACTTCATACATTACAATATATAATTAACTGGATCTTTTCTTTATTTAGATCTTGTGCAAGTATTTTGGCAGCTAGCCTCTGAGCCTCCTCCTGTTAGCAAGGCTGGAGATTGAGGCCTTTTCTGTAGAGACTTTGCTTCTTGAGGGGTCTCTAGACTTTTTCTTTAGACTTTCATGGTAGTGGCAGGATTTCTTTGTAAGATAAATAGGTTTTCTCCGTCATCATCATCATCACCATCATTATTATCATTTTACACATTCACATTATCTAAGTGTTACAAGTCCTTTTACTCCCTCCATTACTATCAAGAACTCTCTCCACACCTTCCATTCCCACTTTAGGGGAATATAATAATGATGTTATTATTTATGCATGAGACATTATAGCATTGGGCAAAGAAAGATGGCCTATAAATCAGGAAGACTTGGATTCAAAGGCTCACCTTTGAGACCTACTGGCTATAAGACCCTGGTAAAGTAACATAAATTATCTGTGCCCTAGACAGCTTTCTCTAAGATCATAAATTGGCAGCTAGATGGAGCAGTGAACAGATAACTGAACTTGGAGTTAGGAAATCCTGGATTCAAATTCAGCCTCAGACACTTATTAGTTATGTAACCTTAGGCAAATCACTTAACCCATTTACCTCAGTTTCCTCAACTGTAAAATGGAGATAATAATAGCACCTACCTCCTAGAATTTTAGAGAAAATCAAACAAGGTAATACTTGTAAAGCACTAAGCACAGTGCCTGGCACATAGTACGCACTTAATGAATGTTTTTTTTTGTTTGCTTTTTTGCCTTTTGGAGGGCAATTGGGGTTAAGTAACTTGCCCAAGGTTACACAGCTAGGTTTGTGTGTGTGTGTCTGTGTGTCTGTGTGTGTGTGTGTTAAGTGTCTGAGGCTGGAACCGAACTCGGGTCCTCCTGACTCCAGGGCCGGCGCTTTACTCACTGCGCCACCTAGCCACCCAAATGTGTTGTTTTTTTTAGAAGGTGCTGATAGCAGTCCTCATCTGAGTGTTCTATATAAGCAATGAAATCACAAGTCTAGTCTCTATATTCAACAGCAACAATTACAATGATGACATTAATATTTAGCATTTATATGCAACTTTAAAGTTTGAAAAGAAGTTAAATATTTTATCTCATGGCTGGGTCTGCTAAACAAGTGAAGAACTAATCATTTTTGTACTTTTTTTTTTAATGTGGTATCTTAGAGGGAGAAAATTTCATCCAAAAGCAAGTTGAGTTGATCCCCAAGGCAGGATTATTTTAAGACCTATGTGTAGTCTGGGTAAATTACCAATAAGTAAGTACCCTCTGGTCATTCTCTAGAAGTCCTCATATACGTTCATAAAACTAGAATGCCTGAGACAATTTCCATTTTTGCTCATTTGTAAATACAGTCCTACCTAGAGTTGATTCATTTCAAAGGGACTAGGAATTTCTTAGAGGGAATGTTGAAAACAAGCCCCTCTCGGTGCAGTAAACAATTAAACAAAAAAGCATTTATTAGGCAATTACTATGTCCAGGCACAGTGTTAGGTTGGGAATACAAAGAAAAAGAAAATACTTTTCATTCTAACAGAGATAGATACATACAAGATACATGCAAAATACATATAAAGCTACTTTAAAGGGAAAGATACTAGTAGCTGGGGAGAAGGGGACAGCATAGAGGATAAACAGTTTAAAGGCACAGAGATGGGAGATGGAGCAGCAAGTTGGCCAGCATTATTGGACCACAGAATGGAAATGGATATTAAAACTCTGGAAAGTTAAGAAGGGCCAGGTCACAGAGAGCATTAAATGTCAATATACTTCCATTGTTTTAAACAAATGGTTTGCCCTGTTACATCAAATATGGCCTTTTGATCTAAGCTTGCCAAGTATCCTCTGATCTCCCCCATTTAATATGCTCTACTATTTCTCCTTGAGTGAATGATGATCCCATTCTTCCTTTCTCAAACTGAATAGTTTGAGGCACTGTGTATCATTTTGCCAGCTACCACTGCTAGCTTTTACAATAAAATATACATAAATGTTTTATAGGCGAGGCCCTATATTAATCAAGAGCTCCTTTCTTCTTAAAAAAAAAAAACACCAAACAAACTAAATACACAATAGCCCTCATGTCAGGGACTTTGTCATTTTCCCTAACTTTGAAATTACAATGAAAACTTCTGCCAAAGGCTTAAAGTACAAACTCATATATCAGAGTCAATCAGGACTAGGCATGATTAAGACAGAAAATCAGTTTAATTTAGAGAGATAAATTCCATTACATTCAAACCTTTCCCCCTCACCCTCAATAGATCACCACCCTTTCTCCCAGGAGTTACATCTCCCCAAAACAGCTGAAATAATTCAGTGGTCCAGTCAAACTGCATGATCCAATGGATAGAGTGCTGGACCTGGAGTCAGAGGTCCTAGATTCAAATCCTAACTCTTCCACTTACTGTGTGACCTTAGATAAATCACTCAACCTCTCTAGGCATCATTTTCTTCATCTCTAAAATCAGGGCACTGGAATAGAAAACCTCTAAGGCTCCATCTACTTCTAAATCTATGAACCTGTTTTATTGTCATTAACAATGTTGTTATTCTTTATCATTCCTTGTTCTAATCTCCTCCTCAGCTGTCCAGGTTATGCTATGGATTTCTTTCTAGAATAATTTGAAAGAAACTATTTGGGTGAAGACAGAATAACTGTTTGCAGCTCAGTTATAGACCAGACATAGACAAGAGAAGGGATACTCTCCTACTTCTTGTGTTTGGGAATCTTGTCCCTACCCAAGAAATCAATTTAAAAAAATTCAGTTAAATGATTAAGCACATATTACATGCAAGTGACTATGCTAAACAGTAGGAGGGCATGAAGCAAAAGATGAAACTCCCTTGCCCCAGGAGATATACATTCTACTGGGAGAAGAGCAGGATACAACATATAGACTTGTTGAATCATTTTTCAGTTATGTTCAACACTTGATGACCCCAAAATTGGCAAAGATACTGGAGTGGTTTGTCATTTCCTTCTCCAATTCATTTTACATTTCAGGAAACTGAAGCAAATAGAGGTTAAGTGACTTGCCCAGGGTCACATAGCTAATAAGTATCTGAGGTCAGATTTGAATTCTGGAAGATGAGTCTTTCTGACTCCAATCCTTGCACTCTATCTACTGTACCACCTAGTTGCCCCACAACATATACATTGATTAAATAAATACAAAATAATAATAAATTAATTTCAAGAGGGAGAGAATGTTAACTAATAGAAGAGATAACAACAGAGTGGGGTCCATCCAGAAAGGCTTTGTATAGTAATTGGTCACTGAATTGTATCTTGAAAGCAGCTAGAGATCCAAGAGGCAGAGGTGAAAAATGTGGGAGAAGGAGGTGGCTGGGGAGGGGGGGGGGGTGGAACTTCAATAAGGAAAATTACTAGAAGAAATGCTCAAAGGATTGTTGTCAAAACTTTAAGAATTTCTTTAAAGCACTCTCTTGTCTTTTCTTTCATTCACTGTAGCCATCTTGGCTTTTAAAATGAATCTAGGAAAGGACCCAGCAAAGTAGAAATGGAAGGCGGAAAAAGAATTCTAGACAGTAATAGAGGCAACAAAATGCCATCTAGTACCTAGATGTATCTGAATGTGTATATGAAAGAGAAATATATTGAAAACAAACCTTACACAATTTTGTCTGGGTCTGACTCCATCCAGTAATTTTCATAAAGCAAAAGGGACACCAGGCAGGAATTTTTTATCCATTCTTTCCTTCAGTAAATATTTATTGAACCTTTACTATATGCCCATTGTGCTAAAGATGATAGAGAAGAAATATATGGCATGAACCTTGTCCACCAGAACCTAGGAAGATATGTTATTGATCCTCAGTTAATTTGCAGCTCTTCTTTTATGTTTATAAAAAAGTAAAATAAAACTTAGTTTGAAAGGGATGCAGAACAAAATCCAGAGTAGAATTAGAGACTGTTGCCTCATTTCTTTAAAGGACAGGACCTTTTCTGAACTGAGAAGATAAAGCAAATAGATTTTTGATTCAATTAATATGGATGTTTCCTCCAACCATACTGATGATAATCCATCCATGCCTACCCCACTTAGGCAATTTGTCTCCCTATGTTCCCATAAATCCACCACAAGGAATCAATCCAATATGGCAAGGAATCATATAATAAGAGGTTTAGAAGTTGAAATTACCTTTGACAGATGAGGGAAACTGAGGCCTGCAGATGTTATATGATTTGTCCAAGATCACACAACTAGTAAGTGGCAGTCAAGATTTGAACTGATTTCCTCTTACTCCAAATCTAGAATATGTTCCATTGTATCATAATGTCTCTATCTTACTTTCTTTTGTCATCATGAGGAGACCAATAGCTGTCAATCAGCTCTCCTTTGCTCTTACATGATGAGTTAATTTTTTTTAATTCATACATTTCTTTCTTTGATGACATCCTTTACAACTTTTCTCTTTCATAAGTCCCTTTTTGGTAACATCATATGCCCTGTTCATGTCTTCTATCCACCTCTCTATTGCCCATTTGTTGATCCTTGATTTCACTTCTTTGAAGGTAGTAATTATTATCCCTGATTCATAGTCATACAACAACACCAAGAGAAATTCAGTATTGAAAAATATAACACCTTATTTCAGGATAAAGCTTGAGAATATTAAAAAAACTTTTGTGATTTCCCAAAGGTTATCCATGTCCTCCTGTTCAACTCTGGTCCAATCTGTTATCCATTCACCATGTCTATCCTAGATAGGTAGATAGATAGATAGATAGATAGATAGATAGATAGATAGATAGATAG
>NW_027186492.1:21561421-21646834 GCF_028583685.1 Petaurus breviceps papuanus
TAGATAGATAGATAGATAGATAGATAGATAGATAGATAGATAGATAGATAGATTTTAAAAGATATGTATCTTTATATGTATACATATGTGTATATATCAATTAAAAGTTATGTATCTATCTATAGGTACACATATGTCTATGTGTATGTGTGTATACATAGGTAAGTGGATAAATGAAGATGTATATCTGTCTATCTATGTGTGAATAGATAGACATATATGTGTAAATACTCATGGATTAGTTCAATAGGAAGTCCATTCACTTTATATTATAGTTTGGACAATAGATATTCTTCATCTCTTTAGAAGATTAAAATTTTAAAAATTAAATTCCATAGATTTCTATTAAGCTGTGGTAAATAAGTTTATTGTGGTACTAATAATTACATAAAAATCTAAGTATATAACACATATTTGGATATTAAAATGGTACATGAAATATTTCAATATTACAAGAAACTATCATTTCAATGGTGTGAGGACTCTCTCTGCCAATGCAAATGAGGACCCAGTTACATCTTAGTAGAGTTACTATGGCTTAAAAATTCCTCACCTAGTTTCCAGCCTCTAACAAAGTAATAAAGAACTGAATGAAATGAAATTCTCTATCTCATCCAGTGTTCATGGAGAAAGGTCAAGTACCAAGCTACCTAGAGTATTCATAAGTCTTATGTGAATCAAATTTCTAATTCATAAGATTTCTAATGAATAATAAATAACAAATCAGAGTATCGGGGGAGAAAAAGTTCCATCAACAAGGATAGAGGTAGTCTCTAGGGGGAAAAGGTAGATGATTCTTAATGTAATCACTTTTAGAAGACATATCCAAATGTCAAAGGTATATACGATAATGACTCATTGAAACATTGTTCAATCTATCTTGAAATAATCTATGCTAGTCAATTAAACAGAAAACCCAGTAGATGATAATTATCTTCCCAAAGTTTTCCAGACACCTGGATGAATAATGAACCAGTTAATGTTTTTTTCCAAAATTGCTTCAGGTTAATCCTCTTGAAAATAAATAAGGAAGCATTTGGTTGTACTTTAATGGTGGATTCTTAGATGTATTATTAAGGCAGTACAAACTCACATACCTAGATTGATTGAGACTAAACATAACCTGAATACATAAAAAATTCAAGTGTAGATGGTCTAGACTCTAGAGAAGCTTTCCCCATAAATTTATATATAGTATAAAATGTAATTGTGTGAATTGATGGAGTTGAACCTCTCTAGCTCTATATGTGTATATACATACACACAAACTTATGTGTGTTTGCATGTATGTATGTATACACACACATACACATATATTCCTACTTTCCTTGTTGTTTCTCATTCCATCCAGGCCATTCTATTTCCTATTTCCCATGTCTTTTCACAGGCTATTTCCAGTCCTCATGATGTACTCCCTCCTTACCTCCACCTCTTGGAATTCCTAGGTTCCTTCAAAGCCTAACTCTAGTGCCACCAAATATATGAGGTTTTTCCTAATTCCTTCAGCCATGAGTGCCTCCTCAACAATCCAATCCAATTCAATAAACTTTTATGAAGTGCCTACAATGTACCAGGCTATTTGCTAAGCACTGGGAATACAAATAAGAAAAAAATAATAGTCTGTGCCCTCAAGGAACTTACAATCTAATGGGGGAATCTGAAGAGTAGGAGGTGGGGGGAAAGCACCAGGAGGTATGCTGTTCTAGAGGAAGATTTTGAAGACCACCTGGCAAGGTAAGGAGCCAAACACTGAGGTCCTTTCTCTAACTAAACTACCAAATATTCAAACTCTGCTTCAGAGAGCACAACTCTGATGGATTGACCAGTTGTTTGGATGTAAAATGTATGCTTGTCAAAAAGATTATTTTATAGAGAACTCATAGAAGGCAAGTATTCACATGGTGTTCAGAAGTGATACAAGGACACTCTCAAGGTCTCTCTTAAGAACTTTGAAATTGATTGTATGACATGGGAGATGCTTGCACAGGACCATTCAGCACGGAGTGCCCACATCAGACAGAGAAGGTGTAGCAGCAAACACCCCAGCATCCCCAGAGTCACTGCCAATACAGGTTCTTGGATCTGCTTTGATAAAGGAAAGCAACTCAAAATGGGTTAACAAGCTTACTTTAATCAGTCAAACATATGTATCATTTACCTAGTTCAGGGGGAAAAGGTCAGCACCCCAAACTTCAGAGTATACAGACAGAATTATCAAGACAGAAACAGATCAAGTAGACAGCTTTCCAAACTGTCCAACCATTACATCCATAGCGAATCAACATCTGGGTTTTTCAAAGCCGGGGAAGGGGGGACTTTCAACAACCGGCTTCCCAGAGTTTCATCTGATCAAATCACAGAACACTTCTCAAAGTGAGCCCCAAAACAAAGCTACACATCAGGGTTTATATAGCTTTCTCCTGGCTCAGAGAATGTAACAACCTTATTGATTCACTGCCCAATCAAAAAGTATCTTACTGAAAAACAAGCCTCCTACCCCAGGCTCCAGGTGCACTTTAGCTTAGGGGCAGGGAAGATCTTAAAAATTTACATTCCCATTACAGAAGGTACCATGTACTGTGAGTAAAGCAGAATTGAAATAGTTCAGAAAAAGTGCAAGATGTGCAGATTTAGTGAATCCACCACAAATGTTCATGTGGACCATTTGTGCCCCACCTGTGGCAGAACATTCCAAGCTCATGTTAGTCTGATCAATCATAGTAAGACACATTGAAATTTAGCTCTGGCATAGTGATGTCATCTTGGTCCTCTTTGAGATTGAAAGACAACAACCAAGAAGTCAAGTAGAGCTGCTGATGAATTATGGGGAAGGTTGTGAGTGAGCCCTCTATAAAAGAAGGCTTTGGGAGGAGTCTTCCACTTTCTAGTCCTGAAAACAGAGGGGAAAGGCAACTGAGGGTGAATTGCAAAGGCATAGAGAAAAGAGACCTGATTAATTTTCATTGATATTGAGATTCCAAATGATTAGCTTATACTGATGGGTGTGTGTGTGTGTGTGTATGTGTGTGTGTGTGTGTGTGTGTGTGTGAGACTGTCTGTAAGGGAGAGGGAGGACATATTGTTTTATGGAATGAAAGCCAACCAGAACTGCTAATGAAGAAATTACCTTCTATTGTATTTATGTAATACATACATATACATATATGACTACATGTACAAGTCTCCAAATAGAATGCAAACTCTCTGAGGACACAGTAATTTCATTTTTTTGTATCCACAACATCTAACAGTGCTTGGCATAGAGAAGGCATTAATAAATTTTATTAATTGATCGAATGATTGATTGAAATGCTAAATAGACCAAAGAGTTTCTACAGAAGAAACCAGCTAGTACAGAGAATAGTGGGGAGTACAAGTAGATAAACCTTGGAAAAGAAAGTTTACAATATATATTCATACACACATATACATATATACTCATATATATACCTATAATGTATATATAGAGAATGAGAGTCCTTAGAAAAGAAAGCTTCATTTTCTTAATATTAAAATGAGAGGTTGGTACTAAATTGCTTCTGAGGACTCTTTCAACTCTAGATTGATGATCTCTTAATGGCAAGGTACTTAATTTTAGATTGCATTCAGAGTCTTCTAGTTTGTTGACATTCCATAACATTGTCAGTAATGATTTTTAAATATAGTACTTGCAAAAAATTAACTGCAAATGTAGGTGTTATAATTTGGAAATATTTCTTAATTTATGGAATTCTTCAGAAAGACTCATTAAATTAGAGCCACAACCAGAAAATTTTTCATACTGGGGTATCACAAACTGTAACTAACACCAGTGTTAACTGAAGCATGCTCTCAGTTGATGGAGGGTAAGGGAGAGAGGAGCAGGGTGGAAGGTAGGGTGAAAACAAAGTCTCAATTGTTGAGAGCCAAAATATTTGATTCAGCACTCAGATATCTTTGGGTGGTCAGCTCTAAACGTGATGCCTTTCAATGATTGCAGCTTTGGCTTTGAAATCTGCTCTCAAATTGTATCTGTTTATGACTGTGGCTGCATTAGGAGGTACCCGAGGACTAGATCGAAGGTTTCACCCTAAGACTTTAGTCTCCTAGATAACAAATCCTTATCAAATTATCTATTCTGTGCTACTTCCAGGATATGAGACTAAGGTAATGATAAGAAAACTTGAGTCCCCTTCCTTTGTCTCATTTGCTCTATAAAAACCTTGTGCTAAGAATCAATAAATGGAGTTCATAGTTCTTCCTTGAACTACCCATATGGTCTGGTCATTCCTTATTCACATCTCCGATCATGCTTTTTGCTGGACACTGAGCAGCCCATGGAACTCAATTGAGCCTGCAGCTGGGGAGATTGTTACAACTACCCAAAAGTACTAAGTCGCATTGCTCCTTCAACATTATAGTTGTAGGACAGCAAGCACTATCATTAACCTTTAAATTTTATACCTTTTAAATTTTGAATTCTAGGACATGACACCAGTTGCCTCTCTAGAACATCTACCTCAGACTTATATTTCACTGATACTCCTGGTTTTTTAAAACTCCCAAATGCACAGATGATATGGACATTCTCCAAAAAATAATAATAATAAATATTGAAAGAGATATCAAATCTAAGGGAAAAGCCAATTTTGAATTGCTTTAAGTTTTTTAAATCAAATATATAAGACATTTTCATTGGTTCTTATGGAAGAAAAGTGAATTAATGACTATCAAACATCACTTTGAAAGTATAAAGTGCCATATACATGTGGAATACGAAGAATTAAATCAGATATTAACTATGAAAATATTCTTGGGAGAAAATTTCTTAGTGGCATTTTGCAAGCATTCCTTTCTTGTTTTTCTCAAAATGCTAGCTGAAAAGATCATAATAAAAAGTTCTAGATAATGGATACTGGCAAGATCATAGAATAACAGAGTCATAGAACCACTGGAAAAATACTTAGTGCCTGTGTAATCCAACTGATAACCAAAAAAACCATCATCACTCAGCAAACAGTCGTCCAGTCCCTGTTTGTAAAACCTCCAAAGAAGATCTGTTATTTCCAGAGGCACCCCATTCTGTTTTTAATAGTTTTCATTGTTAGGCATACAGATACTAAGTCTGTTTCCCTATTATCCACCTATTTGTCTCCCCAGGACCAAATAAAACAAATTTTATCCCTCTTTCATAGGACAAGACCTTGAAAGGAGATATACTATGACCTATAACCTTCAGTCTTCTCTCTCTCAGACTAGATATCCCAAGCTCCTTCATCATATTCTCATATGGCATGGATTTAGATTATGTCACCATTCTGGATCCCTTTTTTTTATATTCTGCAGATTATCAGATAGGCTTTCTTAAACTGGACACCCAAAAGTGTGTATGAAGTTCCAAATGTGGAATAACCAGGACAGAGTACAGCTCATCTCCCTAGCACAGCAGCTTGTACTAGCTATGATTTCCCTAAACCTCTCTCTACCATTCCATTCAGCAGCTCCTTCCATCCACACCATCATTTTTTATATCTGCAACCCTCCCTCTAGACTCACTCTTCCAAATTCCATTAGACTGGCAGGTATGGTTTCCAGAAGGAAGCTTTTCTCCCAGAGTGGTGGAGTCTAAGTAGATAACTTTGAGCTGTTACTATTTCTAGTACTGTCTCTTCTGGGGCCCTAGCTGGTGCTTCACCTAAAAACAATCAACTGTTGGATATCACTCAGCTTCTAGAAAAGGTTAGTTATGAAAAGGCATAGTAGAACAATGGTAATAAAACTTGACCCTACCACCTCAAAACCTTCTATTCTTGAATACAAGGTCCCTGGGGAGATTGGGATCAAATTTAAAGTATAATGGAAATGAGGTATGCATGTAGATTCTGAGCTGAGGGCAGGGATTGTCTTTAGCCTCTTTTGGAATCCCCAGGGCTCAGCACAATGTCTAGAACATACTTGACACTTGTAATGGCAAGCAAAGAAGAAGTTAACACCTTGTTTCAGTTCAAGTTTCCTTTAAACCTTGCCCATGATTATATTAAGTCTTTGTTAAGAAACAGAACTTGTGAACTCCACAACTTGTGAAACCCACAACTTATGAACCTCACAATTTGTGAACCCCACAAATTGTGCACCCACAACTTGTGAACCCCTGTTGGGAGAAGCTAATGATCATATATAAGGAGAAGCCCAGGCTGGGAGAGAGCAGAACTGAGAAGAGAACTCTTGTGGTGGCAGAGTTGAGAAGAAAATTTGTGGTATCATGGCACTCTGTCTATTCTGTCTGCATTGACTTTTGTAAAACTTTGCACAGAAGCCCTGGAACCTTATTGGAAACCCTGAAAGAGGATTTTCTCATTGACTGTTTACAGAAGTCCTGGAGGACAGTTTCAGGAGTTGTGGGACTTTACTGATGATTTGTGTTGACCTCTCAGACCTTGTTGTTGGGTCTTTGTTGATTTCACAGACAGATAGTGAATTGATGATGGTGCCAGCAATGTGTATGAATGTCGTTTCGGCTCTAAGTTTTGTCTGCCCAGCAACAGAAACAGTGAAGGACTTGAGGTGGACTGGATACTGTGAGCTTCAATATGGAATGGGAACTGGATATGGAACTGGAAAAGGAGCTGGTTGAAGAGCTAAGACTTCCTTATCTTTGAATCCAGGTGACAGTTGGATAGATTCAGGCAGGAATTGGGACCATGGAATCTGGGAGCCAACCTGGAGTCAAGATGAAAAGACCTCTTCTTGGGCACATGATGCTAATTGAGAAGATTATGATTTACTGTGACCTAGGGGTGGAGAACTTTGACCTTTGTACTTTATGTCCCTTAAGGAGGCTTGTTCCTTAAGGATGATTGAGTTAAGGATGATTGGAAACTAATCTCCAGTTAAGAAGAAAGAAGACTTTTTAACTGAGAGATCAAGACAATGTGTCTTATGAGTGGAGAACTTTGACCTTTGTACTTTGTGTCTCTTAAGGATGTTTACTCCTTAAGGATGACTGAGTTAAGGACTTATTGAATGAGATCTTTTGCTGAAAATTATGTGGCCACTTTAGTGATAACTTATTATGTCATAACATTGTGAATGCTGTATTTAGGTTTCTGTCAATGTTTTGTCTTAGTTTATTATGGAATAAATAGAGAGTTCACTATACTATGTAATCAGAATCTTGAAGCTGTTCACAGCAGCAGTCCTCTGGAAAGCTGCTCATGCTTGGCTTTATACACTTAATAAATGTTTATTGATTGACAGAGTGAATAATGTAGAGAATACATGTAATCAAGGTATATCTCCTGATTCCTGGCCCCAGAAGTCCTTTTCTCCCTTCATAGAGTCCTAGAAGTATAGCTTCTGGGTTTGGTAGGTTGATGACAATCTAGAGTCCATAGCCAACATTTCTCTCTATCACAAGGGGTCATTATCCCTAAAGCTGCCACCAATTCTGGAGGACTTTCTCTCTACCTACATCCACAAGTTCTTGGTCACTACCACTCTAGCAGACAATGCAACTCTGGTTGACTGATGCTTCTGATGACACTGATATATATCTCAGTCACTTGGGCACCCTCATCTAAAATTTATCTAAGACTAGGAAAGAATAAATACAAAAGAACAAAAGGCTAGGTTGGGAAGAGCAGCCTTATTTTGGCAGGTTAAAGCAATTCTCATTTGAAAGCTGCTGAGGAAAAGAATGAAAGATGGGCTGTTCAAAACTTTCATATGCACACATATTTCTGGCTCAGAGTCTTCTGAATTATTGGTCCTGAGTTCAAAGCCAATTGGAAGGCTTTTCATCATTGAATAGTACTAATTTTGCATTATAATGGTTGAAAATAAGTCCACCAAAACTATGCCCAAAGGACTATAAAAATGTGTATAGTCTTTGACCCAGCAATATCACTTTTAGGGTTGTATCCCAAAGAGATCATAAAAAATGGTAAAAGGACCCAAGTATTCGAAATTATTTATAGCAGTTCTTTTTGTGGTGGCCAAGAATTGGAAATTAAGGAGATGTCCATTAACTGGGGAATGACTGAATAAGTTGTGGTATGTGAATATAATGAAATACTATTGTGCTATAAGAAAGGATGAGCAGGCAGACTTCATAAAAATCTGAAAGCCTTACATGAACCGATGCTGAGTGAGGGCAGCAGAACTAGGAGAAGATTGCACACAGTTACAGCCACATTGTATGATGACTAATTTTGATAGACTTAGTTCTTCTAAGCAGTACAAGGTTCTAAGTCAATTCCAAAAAGCTCATGATGGAAAATCCTATCCGTATCCAGAGAATAAACTACAGAGCCTTAATGCAGATCGAAGCATACTATTTGCTCTCTCTTTTTTTGGTTTTGTTTATTCTTTCTTGTGGTTCATCCCATTGGTTCTAATTCTTCTTTACAACATGACTAATGTGAACATATATTTAATATGAATGTGTATGTAAAGCCTATATCAGATTGCATGATGTTGGTGAAGGGAAGGGAGGGGGAGAAAATTTAAACTCAAAAGCTTGTGGAACTGAATGTTGAAAACTAAAAATTAATTAATTTAATTTTTAAAAAGAGTAAAAAAGAAAAGAAGTCCACCAAGCCTCACTACATTGAATTGGAATTAGGTAGTAGAAAATATCTGTGCATGCTCCATACAACCCACTAGGAAGGGCAAAGATGAAGATGTCTAAAGATCCAGCCCTCAGGGTCCACCTCCATTTCCACTATTATGTGTGAAATCACCCCTCCTCTGAAACTTTGTTGGCAGTTCTATGACATAGTTCTATGAAGTAAATTTTTATCTGAGTTGAATACCAGTAGTTATAAGTTCTTTTTGGATATTGTTGCACTGCTCCGATGGATCTGTGATCTCATTAAAAAAGTTATTTTATCCAGTGACTCAGACTGCAACCCAGTCTAGGTTTCTTACACTATGCAATTATTGTTCCATAAATCTTCCAGAATGGAACTACCAAACATTATTGAGACCTTTCTCTAGGCATTTTAACATATTGTATATAGTAGAACGACAGCCTAGTTATTGGTTATCTCTTAATCTTATGTCATAAGTAGTCCACCTCCTTTTCTGATTGTATGGTTCCTGGATTAAGTCTCTTATGCCACTCTCCATATAAGGAAGCCATAATTTATATTATGCTGCTGCTGACAAGTACCTACCATGAATGTCTCTCCATTACCCTTTGGATCACCTGCAATTTTGATTCTTAAAAGATGGTAGTGTTCTATGATTCGTGATCATAAACATACTGAAAGAATATTCATTTTAAAAATAGATAGGCTTTTGTGTCAGGGAGTAGCTTGACTTAATATTATTTGGTAACAGAATATATAAAATGGCATTTACCTGGCATCCACTGACTTAGATGGCAAACAAATTACATCTTTATTTAGATATAATTGGTTTCCTTTGTAATTTTATGTGTTTTATTTTATGCAGTTAAAAACATTATTCTAAAAGGGATCCTTAAGTTTCATGAGATTGAGAAAGGGGTTCATGACACAAAAAAGGTTAAGAATTATTTATTTCTATCATATGTTGCAACTAGGTGGTACAGTGAATATAGCTCAGGGCCAGGAGTTAGAAACAGTATTAATGACTTCTCTTTGAGTCCAGTAATTCAACCCATTCTGAATCCACCACACTTCCCTTCTAATTATCTCAGGCCTCTAACTATAACCCTACCCTTTACCCCATTTTATGTCTTCCTTATCAGCACTATTCCCCTCCCCCTACAAACATATTTTGTCCAGCTTCAGTGAAGTACTCTTAGGGAGCATGGAAGGAAGCATTTCTGTGAGGTGTCTTTCTGTTTTTATTGCTGGAGATGGTGGAAAAGAATGAGGGTAAGGTCATCTACACTGAGACAGAAGTGATTGTGACACTTTATTAATAAATAAAAATGTGTAAAGTAGGTAGGAAAAGCCTTACTGCTGACGACTGGATGATTTGGACTTCTTTGCTAATGCTTGTTCTGACTGAACCAATCAACTTCTTTCTTATTTATCTTGCTCTTACTGAGCATTCTTCTTGTTAATATTTTACTCAATTAATGCCCAGGATGCTATCTGCCAGATGGATTCTTTTCCAAGGCAGCCTTGTAGCTTAGACAAACATTTCCTATACATAAGACTCTTCCTTGTTCTGGGCATCTTACAGTTCACCTGTTTCCTGTGGGTTTTCTTTGACTGTCTTGCACCCAAGACAGAAAGATGTAGTGTAAAGAAGGATGAATTTGAAGTCAGAGGACCTGGGTTCAAATTCCACTTCTGCTACCTGTTATTTGATCTATCACTTGGAATTTCTGGGCTTCTGATTCTTCAGCTGTAAAATGGCAGGGGTAGGTGAAGAACTGGGAGAAACAGGTAAAAGTTACGGAGAAAGATTTAGTCTTGAAGTAAGGACAAACTTTTTAGTAATTAGTTATTGAAAAATAAAATGGGCTACCTCAGCAGGTTTAAAGGTCGTCAAGCAGAAGTTGAATGACACATGCTAGAGAATGTTGTAGGTAGTGTTGCTGGTCAAGCAAAGGTTAAATTGGATGACCACGGAGATACCTTTCCACTCTGAGTGTCTAAGACCAGGTGATTTCTCCCAGGTCTAGATTTACATTGCTTGTTCCTGGTTCTCCCTATCTTTTTTTTAAAATGCTTGAAGTGTTAATGCAACTTTTTTTTCAAGTTAACCCTTGGATGACAGCAGTAAATGCTCACAGAAAGATAATTCCTGACTAAGCCATTTCAGCTCCTTTTAAAAATTCTTCCTTGTAATCAAATCAGAAAGGATGTTTAAAAAAACCAAACCAATTTTTCCTGATTCATTGGGGATGTTTAGTTAATGTACATCTGTTAAGAAAAGCTGTCATTTCAATTAGATGAGTCAATTCCTTCATTCTCCCTCCCTCCCTTCCTTCTTTCATTCTTTTCTTACTTCCCTCCTTCCTTCTTTTCTGTCTTTATTTTTTTCTTTCTTCCCTCCCTATTTCCTTCTTTCTCTTCTTCCTTTTTCTTTTCTTTCATTCTTTCCTTCTTTCTTTCTTTCCTTCTTTAAAGAAGCCCTTTTGCACAAAGGTCTGTAAATCAAATTAAGGCACCATAAGGAATAAGTCAGTTGCTATAGGTCATTTAAAATGATTAGTGTAGTAAAATAGTACATTCTTTCTTATGTACATAAAACAGAGAAATGAGTAGTAGTGATAAACCACTTAAAAAAAACATTGCTATTAGATCTGAGCCAAATAGAATCACAACTGTCAAAGAATTCATACCCAGCCTGCTGACAAGGTAGCTTAACTATTTTGAAGTACTGTATATGTGATTGTTTAAAGATATGTCTTGATGTTGAAAGATTAACATGAGAGTTTCAGTCATTTTTTGTATGATACATCCTTTAGAAGTCTGATGACTTCTCTATGGACTCCTCAGAGTAATGATTTTGTTCACATAAGATAAAATTCATAGAACTACCAAGGAAGTTAATTATATTGAAATAAAGATATGTTTTTTTTTTCCATCCAAGTTCACAAAACCTCTGAAATCTATCCACAGGCTCATGAATTTCAGGTGAAGAAGAATAGTTTAGTAGAGTTTTTTTTTTAATATAAGTGAACAGGAAAGATTTTCAACAATGACTCTTTAAAGTAAATACCCATGGCATGTTATCTTTGGGCTAAAACATCAAGAACAATCAAAAGAATCCCATAATAATTTTATGATGCATTTTAAAAAATTTACTGATTTTTTTTGTTTGTACACAACAGAAATTTTCAAACTAACTTATTTATGGGCAGCTAGGTGACACAGTGGATGGACTCTTGATCATGGGAGCAGGAAAACTCAAATTCAAATCCAGAGTCAGAGTCTTACTAGCTGTGTGACCCTGGGCAAGTCACTTAACCCTGTTTGCCTCACTTTCCTCATCTATAAAATGAACTAGATAAGGAAATGGCAAACTACTCTAGCATTTTTGCCAAGAAAACCCCTAATGGGGGTCACAGAGAGTTGGACATGACTAATCAACTAAAGAACAATAGCAAACTTCCTTACAAACTGCTTATAACACATTTCAAAGAAAATATACTCATACTAGATGAACTACAAATTCTATTATGCTATCCATAAATGTGGATCCACATGAATGGCAATCCATTTTATCATTCACAAAAGAAATACCATGCCAAAGAAGTACAATTTATTATAAGGCATTCTGTCCTATTATAATTTATGGGTAACAGAATTAGAATGACACTTGGCTTTATCTGGAAGATATGTTCATTGCCAGGATGACATCAGAAGACCAATAAATTCCTCTAGTATTTCTACTTTATATAAATAGACTCTTAGAGCCAAGGTTTTTTAATTGAAGTAGCTATCAATTAGGACTAATAAAATTCCTTGTTCCTTCAACTTGTAACTGGCAGCCAGAAATTCATTGCTCCTACTCTGGGTTGCATTATCCAACTCTTAATTACAAAACCTAGACTCATGAGCCTTGTAAATATTTTTAATTTAGATTTCTTTATAATGTAGCTGTTAGGGATGGATATGACACTTCTGAAGTACTATTTTTCATAATGCTATAAAAGTTAAGCTTAGAACAGAAGATATAATGGGAGTGGGGGATAAAAAGTAAACTGAAAAATATTCCATTCAATTGTAGTAACTTACAAAATGCCTAAAGACATGGGGGAAATGTCTTGGTGAATAACATCCTGATTATTTACAGAAAACGATCTGGTTATAGACTAAAACTGATAGTGAGTGTTGTAAAGCAATTTGGTAGAGTGAAAGTATAAGACTTAGAGTCAGAAGACCTGGGTTAGAATTTTGGTCCTGTTACTCCCTGTATGACAAAGGACAAATCCTTTAACTTCTCTGGGCATCAGTTTCCTCATCTGCACAATGAGAGAATTGGATTTGTTTGTCTGTAAGAACCCTTCTAACTCTAGCTTATCCTGTCACTGGAATTGACCTGGATCCCATTAAACCCGAGGTCTTAAGCATGGGTCAGTTTTAGTCCAGATAGCTCCTGGAAGGCTAGGTCAGTTCTAGGCAAACCAAAAGACTTATCAATTAAAAAATCAATGAGCATTTTTGTGCCAGGCACTGAACTGGAGTTTATGAACTAAACTGTTCCACCTTGGACAAATTTTTATCTTTGGGATAAGGCAGAAATGAATATGCTTTTAAGGATTTGCAGTAGAAGCAAAGTTTGCTCAGACAGTTTTGCTAGAGCATATATAAAATCACAGAATCTCAAAGTTGTTAGGGACCTTAGAGTCCATCTAGTCAAACTGGAACAAATATCTCTTCTCAATAGACCTAACAAATAGCCCTGCTACCTTTGCTTGAAGATCTCATGTTAATTTGAATCTTTTACCACCTCAAGTGGCCTGTTTCATTTTTAGATAGCTTTAATTGTTAGAGTTTATATACAGTTGTTTATAACAAACCTAAATCTACCTGTCAGCAGCTTCTACCCACTGGTCCTAGCTCTGTCCTCTGAAGCCAAGTAGAAGAAATCTTTTTCTGTATGAAAGCTATTCAAACACTGCAACAGTCTATTTCCTCCAAGTGTCCTTTGCTTTTCAAGATAAACATTCCAAATTTCTTCAACTTATCCATGTGTCACATAGTCTGAAATTCCTTTTCCATACTAGTTGCCTTCCTCAGGACACATTCTAGTTTATGAATATCTTTCCTAAATACAGCTCTCAGAACTAAACACCGTATTTCAGATGTGATCTGACTAGGGCAGAGTACATCCAAATGATCACCTCTCTTTTTCACGAGCCTCCTTTAAGACAGCCCTATGATTAAAGGGTTTTGTTTATTTTTTATCATAATTGATTTTTTATACATATTAAGCTTCTATTATACTAAAACACCCAACTTTTTTATACAAATGATTGTTTAGTCATTCTTTTCCCATTTTGTACTTATTAATGTGATTATTTGGACCCAAGAGAAGGACATTACATTTATCCCTATTACAGTTTTTTCATATTAAAATTGGGTTATCCTTTTCAGTTTCATATCATCTATAGATTTGACAAGATGCTATCTACCAAATCCTTAATCCAATTAAAATGTTGAACAGTACAGGGCTAATGACAGACCCTCTAGGGTATGCCATCTAGTGACCTCCATTCAAGGTGATAGTGCAATATCCCAATGAATCTGTAATCTCGTTGACATGAGTATTCCTTCCAATGATAAAGATGGCAACCTATTCAAGCATACCTATTATTCTTTCAACTTGTTCCATGTCTCCCATAAGTTGAACCCCAAGGGACCTATTGAACTTTCCCAAGCTCTCCTGACTTCATGGGGTTATGAGTGGTGCAATTTGACTGTTCATTGTTTATCCCTTATTCCTGCCACATGGCTAGCTCAGTTTCTTTTTCTATGATACATTTCTTTAAAACTATTTTCTACACTATTTCTCCTATATTAGGATTGGGGAACCTGTGGCCTCAAGACCACATGTGGCCCTCTAGGTTCTCCAGTGTGGCACTTTGACTAAATCCAAATTTTACCGATCAATCCCCTTAATAAAAAGATTTGTTCTGTAAAACTTGGACTCAGTCAAAAGACTGCACCCAAGGACCTAGAAGCCTACATGTGGCCTCAAGGTCTTAAGTTCCCCACAATTGTCCTATATAATTCTTTATTTTTAATGTGTTATATGAATTTTCTAATGAGTTGCTTGGGCAACATTTAATGTAATTTTTTAGAGATTATCGTGTTATATTATTTGCAGTCATACAGCGTCACCAGAAGAATATTGGCCAGGAGCAGAGTCAAGATGTTGGAGTAGAAACAGGACTTCTGCACAGCTCCCTCTCCCACCTCCTCTAATTCATGTAAAAAAAATGACTAGATAAACTTTGGAGCTACGGAACCTACAAAATGATGGAGAGAAGCTAACATCCCACTAAGACAGCCCAGCAGGCCAGCAGGAAGGGGCCAGTGCAGTGCTCTAGGAGCCCAGTCCAGCCTCCCCTAAGCTGGTGGTTTTAGCCTCAGGGTGGCCTGACCATCTGCCTGCTGGAGGGACTTCAGATCACCAGCAGCTGAGGTGGTTTCCAGAATTATCAACCCATAAATACTAAAGACAAAGTGAGAGGTCAGTGTAGACTTTGTGGGAACAGGGAATTTGGGAGTGCAGTCCAGGATTTGCCACTGGGGAGAGAAGCAATTGAAGCTCCATGGCCCCACGTGGCTGCTTCAGAGCCACAGGCCTGCAGATTAGAGGGGGAACAAGTGAACAGTCTGAGGGGTAATCACTCTTGATTTAACCTGCTTGGATCTAGATTGCTGTCTAGGGTGGAGGTCTTGGAGTGTGTCATTGACCAGTGTGCCAGAGTGTGTGGAGACTTGAGAGAGGGCATATAACTAATAGCTCCAGCAGCTGTGAAAATCCCAGCAAATGGGATAAAGCTCCCCTTCCTGGTAGCAGAGTTCTACTGTGGCAAAAAGGCTCAAAAGTCAAGTAATTGAGTCTCACATTAGACTCCTATTTTGCAAACAAAAAGGATCAAAGCATGGAACAGGATGAAGACAATGAAGTCAGAACTCCTGCCCCAATGTTTCCAAGAAAAAATATGAGCCAGTTACAGGCTATAAAGGAGCTTAAAAAGGATTTTGAAAACAAAATAAGAGAAGTGGAGGAAAAATTGGGAAATGAGAATGATGCAAGGAAATGATGAAATGAATCAAAAACCTGACTGAAGAAAATAACACCTTAAAAATAGACTAACCCAGGTGGCAAAAGAGGCTCAAAAAGCCAATGAGGAGAAGAATGCCTTAAAAAGCCAAATTTGCCAGATGGAAAAAGAATCTCACAAGTTCACTGAAGAGAATAATTCCTTCAGAATTAGATTGGAGCAAATGGAAGCTAATGACTTCATGAAAAGTCAAGATACTATTAAACAGATGCAAACAAATGAAAAAAACAGAAGGCAATGTGAAATATCTCATGGGAAAAACCACTGACCTGGAAAAGAGGTCCAAGAAAGATAATTTAAAAATTATTGGACTACCTGAAAGCCATGATCAAAAAAAGAACCTAGAAATCATCCTTCAAAAAATTCTCAAGGAAAATTGCCCTGATTTTTTAGAACCAGAAGGCAAAAGAGAGGTTGAAAGAATCCACTAATCAATCACCTCCTGAAAAAGATCCCAAAAAGAAAACTCCTAGGAATATTACAGCCAGGTTCCACAGTTCCCAGATCAAGGAGAAAATATTACAAGCAGCCAAGAAGAAACAATTTGAATATTGTGGAAACACAATCAGGATAACACAGGCTCTGGCAGCTTCTACACTGAGGGATGAAAGGGCTTAGAATATGATATTCCATAGGTCAAAGGAACTGGGATTAAAACTAAGAATCACCTACCCAGCAAAACTGAGCATCATGTTTCAGGGGAAAATATGGTCATTCAGTGTAATAGAGGACTTTCAAGCATTCTTGCTGAAAAAACCAGAGTTGAATAGAAAATTTGACATTCAGATACAAGAAGCAAGAGAAGGTAAACAGGGAAAAGAAATGATAAGGAACCTATCAAAGGTGAACTATATTCCTACATGGAAAAATGATCATTGTAACTTATGAAACATTTCTCATTATGAGAAAAGTTGAAGGGAATAGAAATATGTGTATATATATACATATATATGTATATGTATATGTATACATACATATATGTCTATATTGGAGGGTATATGGGCATATGAATGCATTTGTGAGTGTGTGTATATAGGTATACAGGTATACATAGAGGGCACAGGACCAATTGAATAGGAATGTATGATACTTAAAAGGTGAAATTAAGAGGTGAGAGGCATATAATGAGAAGAGATGGGGAGAGACACAATGGGGTAAATTATCTCATATAGAAGAGGCAAGGGAAAACTTTTACAATGGAGGGGAAGAACAGGAAGGCAAAAGGGAATGAGTCAACCTTACTCTTACTAAATTTGGCTTAGGGAGGGAATGACATACACACTAAATAGAGTATCTCACCCTACAGGAGAGTAGGGGGGAAGGAGATGAGAGGGGGGATAATGGAAGAAAGGGCAGGCTGGGGGGAGGGAAGTTGGAAGCACCCACTTTTGCAAAGGGACAGGATCAAAGTAGAGAATAGAACAAGCTGGGGGTGGGATAGGATGGAGGGAAATATAGACAGTCTTTCACAATATATCCACTATGGAAATGTTTTGCATGGCTACACATGTACAGCCTATGTTGAATTGCTTATCTTCCCAGTGAGGGTGAATGATGAGAGAGGAAGGGAAAGAATCTGGAATCCAAAATTTTAAAATTAAATGTTTACATATATATAATTATTATTTTACATGTAATTGGGAAATGAGATATACAGGCACAGGGGCATAGAGATCCACCATGCCCTACTGGAAAGTCAGAGGGGGCATGGGGGAAGATATGGGAGAGAACAGATTAGGGGAGGGAATATTCAGTGAGATTGCTGTTTTGAGTTGGTGGGTAGGGAAAAATGGGGAGAAAATTTGTAACTCAAAATCTTGTGGAAATGAATGATGTAAACTAAAAAATAAAAAAGAGAAAAAAAAAGAATATTTGGAAATGTGAAAAAAATTTAAAAAATAAAATTATGAGCCATGAAAAAAAAAAGAAGAAGAATATTGGCCTCAGTTTTAGGTCCTTCCTACCCTTTCCATCTTGGCTTTAGCAGTACCTTGTGAACATCAGAAGACCAGAAGACTCAGACTTCTTCTCAGTGTCATAACAGTGTCTCTGAGACAGAAGTGTCTAGTGACAGTTTCTGCATCAGGACTTGAGGTTAGACTGAACAAGATAAGGGAAGTTATATTCAAGTCTCTATGAGGAGTCCAGCAGAGAAGCTACACAATACCTAAAGGAAACTTCTTTTTTTTTCAGCAATTGGGGTTAAGTAACTTGCTCCAGGTTACACGGCCAGGTGTTTCTGGGGGGATGCTAAGTGTCTGAGCCCGGATTCAATCCCCAGGTCATCCCGACACTGGGGCTGGTGCTCTTACTCACTGCGCTACCTGGCTGCCCCTAAAGGAAACTTCTTTAAGATTTTAGCAAAAGGATTCCCAGGATCTGTGCATTACTTCTTTGCTATAAGTGCTTTCCAAGCTTGAGCCCACTTTTCCATGAATTTTGTATGTACTTGTGGGAAAATATATCAGATATTTGAAGGATTCTTTTGTATAAACTATACTACTATGAAAAATAACCATTTCTAAAAGTTAATTAAACCTGTCTGACTGATATAAACTGATAACCATTAGGGCAAACATGCCAGTGGGGGTGAAAGTTATGAACTGTATCATTAGGTCTCTACCCTGGAACTTCTCAGAGCTACCAATAGAAACCTGAGAGGGAAATGTAGTCAGTCAGCTGTGTCTAAGTACCCAGCCTTTGTATCAGGGTGAGGTTTGGGAAAGTCACTTCAGAGTATATTCTATGTAAGTTATTATGGACTTCATTTAGGAGCCTGTATGATAGTCTGGGCTTGATACAATTAGCAAAATGTCATTTGCAAAACGAGAGAATCTGGAAAAATTTACCATTTAAAAAACTCTTTTTGCCTTGGACTCTGCATAGGATGTTATCTCTTGATGATTGTGAACACCTTTGGCAAACATATGCCTTCCTCTATTATGTGTCATTTGGTATTAATGATGAGAAAGCAAATAAAGTTATCTCTATTTTGTAATTTTTCAAAGAACCTTATATAATTGTGAGATATATGTATATGCTATTCTCTCATTATATAGATGCCAAGAAGGTTCTCTCACATAAGATTATACACACACACACATATCATACACATACAACACCTGTAAGGTACTGTTTTACCCACTAACTAAATGCTTTAAAAAAAAGAAATTTAGACAATAATTTCATTATCTATTTAAAAGGAATAGTAAGTTTTACATAATAGATTTGCAGTTTCATGTGCATCTTTTTATTATACTATGTTACAGGAATATTGTTTTATTTCATAAATAAAAATAAATAAAAATTTTAAAAATAGTCAACAAAAAATACAGTAGAATACTGTGTTTTATATATATATATATATTTGCTTTTTGGAGGGCATTTGGGGTTAAGTAACTTGCCTAAGGTTACACGGCTAGTTTTTTTGTGTGGGTGTTAAGTGTCTGAGGCCGGAACCGAACTCGGGTCCTCTTGACTCTGGAGCCAGCGCTTTACTCACTGTGCCACCTAGTCACCCCACATATTTTCAATCAATTGCTTTGGGAACTTAAGTTTATTAAGCCTTTGGGTACTGTCATTCAGATTTCACCTAACTGCACTAGTTCAGTATTTTCTAGAAATAGTTCAATACTGCAAGCATCTATGATTTCATTGTTGTGAATAGTCTTTCTACTACCAAAGAAGATGACAAACTTTTCATAATGAAGCACACGGTGGTCTTTGAAGAATCCTGAAGTAAGGGCAGCTAGGTGGTGCAGTGAATAGAGCACTGGCCTTGGAGTTAGGAGCACCTGAGTGCAAATCTGGACTCAGACACTTAACACTTATTAGCTGTATGACCTTGGGCAAGTCACTTAACCCCAATTGCCCTGCCTTCCCCCCTCAAAAAATAAAAGACAAAAAAAAGAATTCTGAAGTAAAAGAAAAAGTCATCACCCTATGATCCAGCTTTCAGAGACAAACCTCTCTGAAATTACATATC
The DNA here is from genome assembly GCF_028583685.1 of Petaurus breviceps papuanus. Lineage (NCBI taxonomy): Eukaryota > Metazoa > Chordata > Mammalia > Diprotodontia > Petauridae > Petaurus > Petaurus breviceps. Next base: position 21,581,131 of record NW_027186492.1, read on the forward strand.
TAGACTGGTGTTTGGATGAAAAACATGCAGTCTAGGGGCAGCCAGGTAGCACAGTGAGTAAGAGCACCAGCCCTAGTGTTGGGATGACCTGGAGATTGAATCAGGGCCCAAATCCGGGCTCAGACACTTAGCACCCACCGAGAAACACCTGGCCGTGTAACCTTGAGCAGGTTACTTAACCCCAATTGCTTTAAAAAAAAAAACCATGCAGTCTGTCAGACTTGAGATCTTTCCATGTTAGCTGGAATTTATGTCTTACTGTTACAACCTTTGAAAATCCAGGATCACCTCCACACCATGATGAAGTATTGAATCAGAATCTTATGAAAGATATGCTGTAAGACATTTCCTAATTTCCATAGTTATTTGTGCTTAGCACATCCTGAAGTTTGTACTTATTTTATGTATATCTCATGTTGGTTTATCTATGTACATGTTATGTACAAGGTAGAAACTGTTTTCATTTTTTTCATCATATACCCATCAGCAAGCAAGTGCATGGCATATAGTAGGTACTTAATAATTACCTCTGGACTACTAGAAGAGAGGTAAGAATGGGACACACGTTTCTAAATGTGTCCAATATGGAAATATATTTTGTTTTTGGCTGACCATATTTGTTACAAAAGTGTTCTTTTTCCTTTTTTTAGTTTCAGGGGTGGGTAGGAAACAGAGAAAAATGAATGCCTGTTAAATGGCATTTAACTGTTTAACTGGTATTTAACTGTTAAATGGCAAATCCTGTTGACTTGTCTTGATCATTTTCTGTACATGCCTTTTAAAATTCAATTGGCCAAATAATTTTCTTTGCACTTATATGAGTCTTTAGTTAGCTCTTCTTTTAATACTCTTTTTCAGTGGAATTGTTTCTGTTAGCATCTTCAGAATTTCATTCTTTAACACCTCCCAGCCCTCCTCTGCTGACTCCCCTTGTAAAATGTTAGGGAATTAACAGGGTATCTTTAGCTACCAGGGCAGAATCCTTCAGTGAGATAGCAGCTGTCCTTACTCCCTGGCTCTGCTGTGTGTAGGCACTGCAAGGGAGCTTTTGTTTAGCTCTAAGCAGTGCTGCTTTTTTGGATCTTAGTGGAAACTGAGTCATTTTGAACCAAAAATAGTTCTCCCAAGAACATTGCAGAAATAAAGGAAGCAATGAATAGGACAGTTCAGCCTACCGAACCCTGAAATTTGACACAACAAACTTGTCTCCAGTCAACATAGAGCTACTGGAGGGTAGAGTAACTATAAGCAGTTTTGAACGCCTTCTCTGACAGATACCATCAGCTAAGGATTCCTATTGCTTGCAGGTTTTTTTTTTTGGGGGGGGGAGTAGAGGGACAGGCAGGGAGAGTAGAACTTTGCTATTTATTATTAGAATTCAGGATTATTCACTGCTTGTTGTTTGTGCCTTTGCTGAATCTCCAAAGTATTTTACCCAATAGATACAATTTCCTAATAGGTTTTAGTTCGTATTTATGAAAAATAAAGAACCAAATCCCTAAACCATTAAGTTTCCCTTAGTTCTTTTCTAAAGAAATATTAGCTAGAAACCCCAGGATGCCCAGGCAAGAGATCTAGAGAGTGATAAGAGAGTTTTGAAGATGAGCTTCATAATTGTAAAAACAATATAACTGTGTTTCATCTGTGGACATGTTTGACTTGTCGTTAAGGCAGGGCTTCCAGAAAATAGCTCTGATTGGGATTTCCAAAGTGTCCTCTCCTTGAAGCTGCTGTGGGATTGACCTTCTGACCCACTCCTCCTGTGCTCAGTAGTTAGCTGTCTGGTCTATCTCTTTTCCTCAGGTGCTCATCTCTGACGTTTGCTGAACACCAAGCTTGCTTTGTAAGGATAGATGAGCTCTTCTACATCTGTCAGAGAATGTTAGGGACTCTAGGACAAGGTACACTTGTTAATGTTAACATCCTAACTCACGTATCTACATATTGACAGGGTCTTAGATTCATGCACAAGAATAATGTTATTCATATTCATTGAGCAGGTGGGACCAAAGAGAAAACCAGGTGAGCAGCTCCTATGCTGCACAGTGATGAGGTGTGGTTATAATATGATGAAGCTGATTTTCTACAAGCCATGCTAGAAATCTCTTATACTACTTTATCATTATTCTCTATAGTGAAGATAGAAACTGGCCCAAACTTTGATTCTGCAGCCAATATTTGTTGAGACTGGCATTGTTTGTTTAGTCATTTTTCAGTCATATCCAACTCTTTGTGACACCATTTGGGGTTTTCTTGGCAAAGATACTAGAGTAGTTTACCATTTCTTTTCCAGCTCACTTTATACATGAGGAAACTAAGGCAAACAGGGTTAAGTGACTTTCCAGGGCCACATAGCTAGTAAGTACCTGAAGTCAAATTTGAACTCAGGTCCTCCTGACTCTAGAACTAGCATTCTATCCACTGAGTCATCTAACTGAGCCGATTTTCCACTGTTTCTTTGTCTTGTATTTGAGCCAGCATTGTTCTTGCTTGAAATGAGTCACCTCTCCCCTCCTATTCCCTCATTGCTGTGCTCCCTCCCCATTATTGTACTCCTTGTGTGCTCCAGCTAGAGCTAGGATTCTCTGGTATTTTCTACTTAAGCTATATATATATATTTTTTTTAACAGAGACAATATTTTGTAATTTGCAAAACAGTGGAATTAGAGGCAGGAAACCTGTGTTGAAAGTTGCCTTAAACACTTAGTAACTTTTGTAACCCAGAGTAAGTTCAAAGTAAATTTCTCAGTCTTGGTTTCCTTACCTGTAAAATGGAGATAATAATACTTATACCACCGGCCACACAAAGTTGTTGGAAGGAAGGTACCAAATAAATATGAATTGTTATTATTATCTTTTTAAAAAATCTCTACCATTGGATTATCCATAATGCCAAAAGTCTTGGTACACTATGTAGGAATCTTCAATTCATCCATCACCTAGTCAGTCATAAGTGTGCATAGAGGTGGTAATTACTGTGCTGATACATTTTGAGGGAGCACTCCCATTGGCCTTTACCCTGACTGTGACAAGTCAACTAAAATGTATTAAACCTCTGAATAACCATTGTTAGCTTTGCCTCTCATACTTTTCAGAACCCTGAAAATAATAAGAAACTTGTTTCAAGCACTGGAGACCTTAATCCTGGAACAAAATATACATAATTTCATATGTGTATAGGTTGGTATAATTTACCAGAGATTCTATTCAAGGGTAAAGGTCCTTCTGGCTTCAAACACTGCTATTCTGGGCCATCTAAGCATACAGTATACAGACAATTCTGTTATATTATTTTAGATCCCCTTCAGGTGAGTGATACTCTGCCTCCTATGAGAGTGAATGAATCTCTCAAAAGCTTCATGTGTTCTCTTCTTAAATGTCCTAAACCACATTATTATTACATACCTTCTGATTGAATACAACATACTAACGATACCAATCATGATTCATTGTTATAAAAATCATTTCAACTAGATAATAAATTCTGATTAGCTTTTAGCACTTTGGTTTTTTTTCACAGTTATCTTGAGGTACATTTCTCATTGTCTCCTTGCTACGTAGACCAATATGACTTGGGTGACTGGTACCTATATTACCTATGTTCTACCAAAATCTTATTATGCCTTCTCATTCATGAATTTTCAGAGGATCAGACTTACCATTCACCCTTGCTTCCTTTTTTTTTTTTGAGGAGAGAGGTGAGGCAATAAGGGTTAAGTGACTTGCCCAATGTCACACAGCTAAGAAGTGTCAAGTGCACCCTTGCTTCCTAATCTCTCTCTTTGACTGGGCTCTAGTCTACTTTCAAAATCCCAGTACCAAACTAAGCATCATGGGAGATTCAGAAGTATAATACATGGTTCCTGACCTGAAAGAACCTACAATATCATTTGGAAGATCAGACTATCTCACACAAAACAATTAGAGAGCAAGAAATAGTGGTATGTAATCAAAGCTGTTGGAAGTATGTGGGGAATGACTATATTCCACTTATGTTCTATTCCATTGACTCACTGTAATTTAGAGATGATATTGGCTTCTCTAAAGTTATACCAGCAGATTACAAGCTCTAGCAAATCCTCTGAAACTGGAAAGACTCTGAAAATCAACCCAGTAATGAATTGTCCATTATCTAAGGCATTACCAGAGGTTGATTATCAGGGGATGGCCACTGTAGGATTTTTTTTTAATCTACAATTCATAAAGACTATTTGTTAAGACTGAAGAATTTGCAATCTGTATCAGTGGAGGGACTACTTATATGGATGAAATAAATCATGGCACCCCTTATCATTAATGTAAGGGTAGAGTAAAGGCTTCTGTTAATCCAATTTGTGCCAGGGAACTATTTCCCCTTTAGTCTAATTCTTTCCCACAAAGTAGTGTGCCAGAGCTGAAGCAAATAAAAGAAAATAATAATAGGCTCAGAAGAGAATCATAAAGAATCACACACACACACACACATATACACACATACACATATCAAAAAATATGAGAAGGGGGAAAGAACTCTGTTAGGTAACATTTTCAAGAGCTATTCCCTTTCAGAGTTAATGGTAATAAGACTCAGCTATACTCATTTCATTTCCATTATGATTCAGGAAGCTCATTATTGGGATAACCTCAAAATCCTGGAAGATCTCATTAGCCTCAGTACTCCATTTCATCACTACCCTCTGCCTCTCTGATTTGAGGGTGGAACCATAAACTCCAAACCTCTATTTAAGGAGAGATCCTAGCTTGGAGATCTGCTCATCTCTCACCTGGTACTACCTTAGGACATCTCTGATTGATTTCTCCACTATTTCCCTGTGTCAGAAAGCTTCCTTGGCCTTCCCCTACCCCCACCTTTTTCAGCTTCCTTTTGTGTTTTGTCTTCCTTGGATTAGACTGTACATTCTTTGAGGGCAGGAACTATCTTTTGTGTTTATTTGTTTTGTATATGTATCTGTATTGCTTAGCACAGTGCCTGGTATAAGGTAGGGAACTTAATAAATATTTATTGGCTATTGAATATTTGTTGATTCATTTAGGTTTTATTAGTTCCCCAATAGCTTTAGAATAACCCTGGTTCTGACAAGTGTAGAAGAAGAAGGAGCATGGGCTCTAGTGTACAGATGAGTTAGAAAAGGAACCCTATGTCATAGGGATGTGATTTGGGCTCTCTGCAGTAAGGTAGATTCAAGGGAGAAGTCAGTTGGACTTCTAGGAAAGCAACAGGAAAGATAATTTTATGGCAAGTGAAATAAACTCCCTTGATCATCACCCAAAAGCACAAGTTCCACAACTTTGTCAAAATTCTCCATAGACAGCCCAGATTCCCAACTTGTCCCCCATACAAGGATACAGCCCACTTTCAAAACAGCACCCCTTTCCATCTGTTGTAATCATATGCATTATAAATGTCCAATTCAAATGGAGTTTCTTCCAAGAAGTTCTTCCTGATACCTCTAAACTGTGAGTACTCCATCTGAATTCAGAAGCAGTTTGTATCCTTTTAATGTACATTTAACAAAAAAGAAAACGTCATATATATACTATATATGCATATATATATAACATATACATATATACACACATATTTACTTACATATACATAATATTAAAGTAATTGGAATGCTTTGATTTATTCCTTGATAATATATGTAAATTACATCAAACTGCTCTCATTGACTTATATTCTCATTGACAGCTTAGCGTATGTCCAGAGGGTGTTGACAAGGAGGGTGAAAGTCACATCATACAAATAACAATAACATAGGTCATACTGTACAAAAAGCAGAAGAGATTACACAACAGAAATAGTGGTTGAAAGAACTTTAAAAAAAAAAGAATAATCTACCTTTTGAAGTTTCTCACCAGCAAAGGTCTCTAAGCAAAGACTGGAAGACCATTTGGAGATACTGTATTTAACAACTGCATTTATTCTCCTTACATTTATTCTGCATATACTTACTTGTGTACTTGTCACCTTCCTCATTAGATGCTGAATATTTGTAAATAGACATTGTTTCATTCTTTGTATTTGTATCTTTAGGGCCCAGCATAGTTCCCAACATACAACAAGTGCTTGCTGTTACTGTTATTGCTGATGTTGCGGAGGGGATGACTATTCAGACAGAGATCGGACTTCAGGCTGCCAGAGTCCTGAGACCTCTGACACAATCATATCTAAGAGGAGGACTTGAAGCAATGGTCAAGGATGCCTTTGTTGACTTTGTGGCATATAGAATTACCATTTCTGATCAATCTCATGTGGCCAAGCACATGGTAAAATGCCTTCTCTTTCTATGGGAGAGTAAATCAGGAAATCCGAAGCACTTGGAACATTTTATGTGATAATGACACATCCCTGATCAATTGGTGAGGGTGCTCCTTTTCTCAAAGTGTTCACTTAGGCAGTCACCTGGAGCTTTAAAGCTCAGGCTAACAAGAAATAGTTTCTTCAACTTCACTAGTTACTTTGGATAACAGTTCCTATCCCCTTGGGCCTTTGGCAGTGGTAACTGAGCAATTATTTTATTTCCATATCAAGACTGTCACTATCATGAGGAATGTTATGAAGTAAGTTGAGAAAACTGTTGGCCTCCTTTGAAACTACAATGGTAATTTAAGAAAATACTAAAAGAAAAGGGGCATGTTTGTGATGATGAGAAGTTCCCAAACAAAATGTTACAATTTTCCCAGACTTGTGTCAGAAGCCATGGGGCCCTGATAAGAAACACCAGCTGGGCATGAGAATTTTCTTAGGAACATTTATGAAAGAGGAATAGGGAACTGTACTTCTCAGTAGTCAAGACACATTTATTGGGGGGTGGAGCCAAGATGGCAGCGTAAAAGCCGGAAAACTCCCTGCACTCCCCCCATGACCACCTCAAATAAATATAAATGATGAAAAATGAGTGTATAAAAAATAACTCTAAACAAACAGAGAAACCTCCCACTGAAGGCAGCATGGCAGGGGGACAGGAAGTGTCCATCTCAGCATGCTAGGAGTAGAGCCCAGGCCCCCAAGCTGGTGGTTTTAGTCTCAGGGAGACCCTGACCCTGGAGCAGACTTCAGAAGAGTGGATCACCAGCAGCTGTGGCACTTTCCAGATTTATCAACCCATAAATGCCAAAGACAAAGTGAGAGGTCAGTGGACTTTGGGAACAAGGGGTTGGGGAGTGTGGTCCGGGCTCTGCCTCCTGGAGAGAGAAATAGCTGAGGCACAGTGGCCACTGCTGTGTGACTGCTTCAGACCTCTTGGTCTGCAGATCTTAGGGGGACCAAGTGACCAATCTGAGGGTTAATCGCTCTTGCTTTAACCTGGTTGCATCTAGATTGCTGTCTAAGGTGGAGGTCCTGGGGTGTGTGACCAGGTACCAGAGCTGGTGGAGGCTTCAGAGACAGCAGCCAATTAATAGCTCCAGCAGCTGTGAAAACCCCAGTGATTTGGGAGAAAGCTTCCCTCTCTGGAAGTATAATTCTACTGTGGCAAAAAGCTCAAAAGTCAAGCAATTGAGTCGCAACATGAGCAAGCAAAGGAAGCAAAGCAAACCCAATAGTCTAAACTTAGATTCCTTTTTGGGGGACAAAAAGGATCAAAGCATGGAACAGGAGGAAGATAACACAGTCAGACCTCCTGTACCAAAAGTTTCCAAGAAAAATATGAACTGATTAGAGGCCATAGAGGAGCTTAAGAAAGATTTTGAAAACCAAATAAGAGAAGTAGAGGATAAAATTGGGAAAAGAAATGAAAATTATGGAAGAAAATCATGAAAAGAGAGTCAACAACCTGACTGAAGAAAATAACACCTTAAAAAAATAGACTAACTCTAATGGGAAAAGAGACTCAAAAAGCCAATGAGGAAAAGAATGTCTTAAAAAGCCAAATTTGCCAGATGGAAAAAGAATCTCAAAAGCTCACTGAAGAGAATCATTCCTTAAGAATTAGATTGGAGCAAATGGAAGCTAATGACTTTATGAGAAATCAAGACTCTATTAAAAACATCCAAAAATCTGAAAAAATAGAAGGCAATGTGAAATATCTCATGGGAAAAACCACTGACCTGGGAAATAGATACAGGAGAGATCATTTAAAAATTATTGGACTACCTGAAAGCCATGAAGAAAAAAAGAACCATCCTTTAAAAAAATTCTCAAGGAAAATTGCCCTGATGTTTTAGAACCAGAGGGAAAAATAGAGGTTGAAAGAATCCACCAATCACTTTTTGAAAAAGATCCCAAAAAGAAAACTCCTAGGAATATTACAGCCAGGTTCCACAGTTCCCAGATCAAGGAGAAAATACTACAAGCAGCCAAGAAGAAACAATTTTAGTATTGGAAACACAATCAGGATAACACAGGATCTGGCAGCTTCTACACTGAAGGATGAAAGGGCTTGGAATGTAATATTCCATAGGTCAAAGGAGCTGGGATTAAAATCAAGAATCACCTACCCAGCAAAACTGAGTATCATGTTTCAGGGAAAAATATGGTCATTCAGTGGAACAGAGGACTTTCAAGCATTCTTGATGAAAAAACCAGAGTTGAATAGAAAATTTGACATTCAGATACAAGAAGCAAGAGAAGCATGAGAAGGTAAACAGGGAAAAGAAATGATAAGGAACCTATCAAAGGTGAACTATTTATATTCCTACATGGAAAAATGATCATTGTAACTTACGAAACATTTCTCGGTATGAGAATAGTTGAAGGGAATAGAAATGTGTGTATATATATATATATATATATATATGTATACATACATATATGTCTATATAGAAGGGTATATGGGTGTATGAATACATATGTGAGTGTTTGTATATATGTGTACAGGTATACATAGACAGAGAGCACAGGACCAATTGAATAGGAAGGGATGATACTTAAAAGGTGAAATTGAGAGGTGAGAGAGGAATATAATGAGAGAAGATGGGGAGAGACAGAATGGGGTAAATTATCACAACTAGAGGAGGAAAGGGAAAACTGTTACAATGGAGGGGAAGAACAGGAAGGCAAAAGGGAATGGGTCAACCTTACTCTCACTAAATTTGGCTTAGGGAGAGAATGACATACACACTAAATATTGTATCCTATCCTACAGGAGAGGAGGAAGGAAGGGGATGAGAGGGGGGATGATGGAGGGGAGAAAATTTATAACTCAAAATCTTGTGGAAATGAATAATGTAAACTAAAAATAAACATAACATTTAATTTTAAAATAAAAGATACATTTATTAATTGCTTACTATGTGCCAGACACTGTGCTAAACACTGGAAAATCAAATAAAAAAAAAAAAACAACTTTCTCTGTAAAAAGAGATCATGTTAGGCTCTTTTGCTCTCCTTCCTTCCAAATCCCTGAGTACCTCAATCATAGTGTAAAGGCTTGTGCACCAACAACTCAGAAGCCTATACTGTCTCTGCTTTTATAAGTGCCCATGAACAGCCTCAGAGTGGCAGGGAGAGGTGTTAATGCCCTCCTTAGTGCTATTGGAAGTATTTGTCTTCCTGCTCTTTTTAATTTTTTTTTATTTTTCAAAGGCTTTATTAACTTCTGATTTACATCATTCATTTCTACCAGATTTTGAGTTACAAATTTTCTCCCCATTTTTCCCCTACCCACCGCCCCAAAATAGCAGTCCCACAGGATATCCCCTCCAATCTGGTCTCTCCCATATTTTCTCCCATACCCCTTTCGACTTTTCCAGTGGATCTCTATGCCCCAGTGCCTGTATATCTTATTTCCTAATTACATGTAAAATAGTATTAACAATAGTATGTATACACACACACACACACACATATATATATATATATATATATATATATATATTTGAGTATTTGATTTTAAAACTTTGAATTCCAGATTCATTCCCTTACTCCCTTGTCACCCACCCTTACTGGGAAGATAAGCAGTTCAGTATAGGTTGTATATGTGTGGCTAATGCAAAACAATAACACAGTAGATATATTGTAAAAGACTGAATATATTTCCCTCCCTCCTATCCCACCTCCCACTTGTTCTATTCTCTACTTTGATCTCGTCCCTTTTCAAAAGTGGGTGCTTCCAACTTCCCTCCCTCCTAGTCTGCCCTCCCTTCCATCATCTCCCCTCTTATCCTCTCCCCCCCACTACTCTCCTGGAGGGTGAGATACCCTATTTAGTGTGTATTTCATTCCCTCCTCAAGCCAAATTCAATGGGAATAAGGTTGACCCATTCCCTTTTGCTTTCCTATTCTTCCCCTCCATTGTAACCATATTCCTTTGACTCTTCTATATGAGATAGTTTACCCCATTCTGTCTCTCACCACCTCTTCTCATTATATTCCTCTGTCACCTATTAATATATATATATATATATATATATATATATATATATATATATATATTTCTATTCCCTTCATCTACTGAGAAAAGTTTCATCAGTTACAATTATTGTTTTTCCATGTAGGAATGTTAATAGTTCAACTTTGATAAGTTCCTTATGATTCCTTTTCCCTGTTTACCTTCTCATGCTTCTCTTGCTTCTTCTATCTGAATGTCAAATTTTCAATTCAACTCTGTTTTTTTCATCAAGAATGCTTAAAGTCCTCTATTCCACTGAATGACCATATTTCCCCCTGAAACATGATACTCAGTTTTGCTGGGTTTAATTATAGAGACTCTTGGTTTTAATTATAGAGACAGCAAGATTTTTCTGTCCAAAATACAGCACCAAAACAGCAGGCATTTGTTGTTGACAACTTTGCATAATATAAGGAAGAATGCAAGGTAAGTAGTGCTAGGTAAGTAGTAACTAAGTAAGTAACTACTAGGTAAGTAGTGCTTTCTTAGCTTACCTTTTGTTCTGGCTCAAACTCAGTTTGCATGCCAAGACTTTGAAGATCTTGGAATTTCTATTGCTAAGTGAGATGGTTGTCTGGTCTGGAGTACATCTTGGTGAAGAACTAGGAATCAAAAAGACAAAGATTTAATGTTAGCCTTGAGGTACCCTGCCTGTTTTTTTGTTTTGTTTTATTATTAGCTGTGTTTAATGTCTATGACTGAAAAGCTGTCAGCAAGTCTTTTTAAGGGAATATTTTTAGTCACTATACCCTAGCAGACTATAACTAAGATGGTCTGAAGATGGCCTGGAAAAGATGGAGCCCAGAAACTGTTATGAATGCCCAGAAGAGACTACCATGCCCAGCAACTATTACAAGATCTATACCCTTGTCAATGGACTGACCCAGATGGCTCCAGGGGAGAAATAAAGTGAAGCTGATGACTTTGCATAGCCCTCTCTCACTTAAATCCAATTCACCAGCGAGTCCTGGCACCACCTCCCTGACATCAAGTTCCTCTTTGAAGGACAAAGAACAATAATAACAAGACAAGGAGAACTATGTCTAACCAACACTAGCTACCACCAGGAGACCCATGGTCTCAGTGGAACAAGGTGTCTAGTGGAGAAACCACACCTACTAAGGAATAGGCCCAGTGATTGTAGTGTGACAATGTCACCAGAAGACAGAGGTTGTAATCCCTCAGCCCTGGAAGCATAAGCTGTCCATCTACCTATTGCTCTGGCAACATGTGCTTCCTACAGGTTCATCCTTCATATGTGACTCCTGTGAATACCTGTTCTCTTTATAGATTGTATGTGTATTTGTGGAAGAGTGTGGCCCAGATTTGTGAAAGGGAAATGTTCTATTGTGACTTTTCTTACAGTATTAATGCATTAAATACCTTCTTTTGAACTAATTGTGTGCTCTAACTAAAAGGGGAAAAGTAAATACACGGGGGGAGGGGTCACAGGTGGTTTTGAATGGATATGGATACCTAGAACTTGGTGTAAGGGGGTCCACATGTGAAAGGGGTGTGCCCTAGGCACTACAACATGAACTAATTAAAACTTGTAAATGACACAGATAGGAGTAATATTTACCCTCTGCTGTGATGTCATGGTCATGTTATTCAGTTGTTTTTCAGTCATGTCTAACTCTTCATAACTCCATCTGGGGTTTTCTTGGCAGATACTGGAATGGTTTGTTATTCCTTCTCCAGCTCACTTTACAGATGAAGAAACAGAAGCAGAGTTAGGTGACTTGCCCAAGGCTGTACAACTAGTAAGTACCTGAGACCAGATTTGAACTCCAGTGTTTCTGACTCCAGGCCAGGTGTTCTATCCATTCTGCCACTTGCAGCCCCACCTCTGCAATGTTTGGAACAGCTAAATCACTTCTAGCTGGTCCACACAGCTGACTAGTAGATCTGGTATTTCAATTCAGTTCCACTGAGTCCCAAGACAATGCTCAGTTGTAAAAATAAGAAAAAAACTTAGAGGAACTAACCCCAGGGGCAGATTCACAGTCAGGCCTAGACTTCTTTATGGTAGTTCTCCCACCCTCAATATCCAGCTGCCTGAAATATTACTTTACTTTTTGTTGTTGTTGTTTCAGTTGTGTTCTCTTTTTTTTTTTTAAGCAATCAGGGTTAAGCAACTTGCTCAAGGTTACATGGTCAGGTGTTTCTGGGCAGGTGCTAAGTGTCTGAGCCCGGGATTCAATCCCCAGGTCATCCCGACACTGGAGCCAGTGTTCTTACTCACTGTGCTACCTGGCTGCCCCAAATACTATTAACAAAGGCTTTCCTGTTGTTTCTGCTCACTTCTCTCTCTTTTTTTTTTAAAGCAATTGGGGTTAAGTAACTTGCTCAAGGTTACAAGGCCAGTTATTTCTGGGTATAGTGCCAAGTATCCAAGCCCGGGATTGTGTTCTATTCTTCTTGATCCCTTTTGGGGTTTTCTTTGCAAAGATACTGTAGTTGTTTGCCATTTCCTTCTCCAATACATTTTACAGAGGAGGAAATTGAGGCAAACAGAGTTAATTGCCCAAGGTCATACATCTAGTAAGTGTCTGAGGCCAGATTTGAACTCAGGAAGATGAGCCTTCCTGACTCTTGGCATGGCACTGTAGCTACTATACCACCTAGATACCTAGATATCTATACCCTCTGGATACTTTACTTTTTATACTGCCTGAAATATTAAAAGATACCTCTAAATGCTGATTGAAAAACATCTTTTTTAAAAATGCAAATACCTCTTGGGGGGTTGAGGAAGAATATAAATTAGACCAAGCAGATTATATTGCCTCAACATCCAGATAAGACAATGGCACTGGAAGAATGAAGTTGTTGTTTGTTTGTTTTGGGGGTAGGTGATATTGTAGGAAGGATAAAGTCACTTTGGAGCATGGAACATTTGGGTAGGTGGAGGAATGGATAGGGAAAACCTGAATAAGCTACTGTATAGAGTCTTAGAGTAGCATGAGGACAAAGAAGTGGTAGAGAGATTCATAAAATAAGGTAGAGTGATGCTAAAGACAGTCTTTCACCTATTTTTGAAGCTTTGCCCAGAGCAGGGCCCCAAACTATGACCCAGAAAAGCAAAGGTAGGTGTCCTACTAGGGTCAACATGAAAGTGTTAACAATACAATAAGCAACATTTTTAAAAAATGTTATCTTTTATTACTGTATATAATTTGAGCACCAGGAAATTCTGGGCATTTATTTTGTGATCTCAAATCATTTGTGTTTCAGTGAAGGCTTGGTGGACAATTGTGTTCTGAAAGCACAAGATTCCAACAATGCCTTGGGTACAGGAATACCTTCTGCTGATTATAGCTACCTCTGGTACCAGATAAAGGAGAGGGTTCACTCAGCACTCTTCTTTCCTTTTTTACTGAAGATGCATTATTCCCAGGACCCAGATAGAGGGATAGTTTCAGACTGGCCTAGAATCATCACCACCCTTCATGACATTCTTTCTATGGGGAAATAGTCCTGAGTCCTGAGCAACCAACTTGCAGAAGAACGTTTAGAACAGAATAACTCCTTAGTAATTTGTAATCTGCCAATCTCTCTTATTTAAAGGCAAGGATTTGCTATAAATCCAATTGGTCCTGAATGCAACTGACTACTTACTCTATTTTTTTATTAAAGGTTTTTATTTTATTTTTTATACTGACTTTATTGTTATTGAGGACAGTATGTGATTGATGATGCCATCACACAAATGTTGTTGATGAAAATAGTCATATGATTATGAACTGAGGCCAATCCCCTGGTTCTAGCTGAGTGTATCCACATCAGTCTCCTCCATTTGTTATTATATAGATCTTCCCTTTATAGCCATCAAGTACCACAGAAAACTGAAATCTGTGCATTTTTTTTTAAATTGGGAAAGACAGTGAGAAATCTGAGTACTAGAACTGCAATATCTGAACTCAATGTTCTCTGACCCTGTTTTATGCTCAGAAATAGGTTTTTGTTCTGTGGCCCACAGTCCTCCACTCCATGATTTGTCATGAGTGAATGAAACGAACCTGATTGTTCTTTTCTTGTCTAGAAACCTTACCTAAATTGCCATTGTCAGCATTCAAACAAAATTAAATCTATTTATTGTTACTTCCTGGAAAGGTGAGTAGATTTGGTCCTCTAATCACTAACTTAACATCCATTAATTCATTTAATCAATATTTATTAAGCATCTACTATGTGCCAGGCACTTCTGGGGATATAGAAAGCAACAGAAGACAGTCCCTCAATTTCTTTTTTTTTTTTTTGCTTTTTTGAAGGGGGGAGGGCAGGGCAATTGGGGTTAAGTTACTTGCCCAAGGTCACAGGCCTAGTGTTAAGTGTCTGAGGCTGCATTTGAACTCAGGTCCTCTTGACTCCAGGGTCATTGGTCACTCTGTACCACCTAGCTGCCCTGAGTTTGCAATTTCTTTAGTGACAAGACGGCTGATTGACATAATGTAGGGGTTCTGAACACATTCTGAATCTCCAAAGAATTAAATATACTATTCATAATACTCTTTACAATTATTTACTGCTTAAGGCACCATTAAAATTTTTTTAGCATGAAACCCTTGGGCCACTGTAGCTACTGTCCTGGGATTCATGAATTACTAAATGGGAACCACAGCATAATGGATAAAGAGGAGGGCCTCAAAGTCAGGAACACCTGAGCTCAAGTCTTGTCCATGACTTAGAATTGCTAAGTCTCCATGTTGCAGAGCAACTAGGTATAAATCTTCATTGAGAAGAACAATTTCTCTATATCAATTAATTCAGAGGTATGGTTAAAATAAAGACAAAACTCTGGTTTCTATTTTTCCTCCTTTGTTGGGTTGTAGAAAGAGTCCTGGACCAGAAGTTAGGAGATCTGAGCTCTGGTTCCTAATTTGCCAGTTTCTGTTGTAGGGCATAAATTAGGGAAGTTCCTAGATTTTCTTGATGAATGTATTTCATGAGTCTTTGAGGGGGACTTTTAAAAAAATATATATCTTCCTATGGAGGGTATGGGAATGTCTTGTGGCTTCTCATAGAAGATTAGTTTGGTGATTGGGGATGAATTAGTTGTGTCTGAGTGATGTGGGATGTATTATTATAGGAAGGGTCATCCATCTGTGCTAATACATATAAGGGAGCTGTCAATCACAGACTTAATCTCCCACATTCTTCCTCCCCCTTCTTTTGAATATAGATCTAAGTGTAGCAGTACAAAGATATAGCAATGAAATCCTGGGGATAGGGAGGGCAGATGTTAATAATAGTAATACCTAGTACTTATATAGTGCTTTAAAGGTTTACAAAGTATTTTTTCCAAATATCTCATTTTACTCTTGCAACAAACTTAGGATGTAGATGCCTTTACTATTTGCATTTTATATAACAAGATAACGCTTATTCTTTATTATTAACCCCAAAAGGCAAATAGAGTAGGTCCTCTAATTACTAACAATTTGAGGAGACTGAAACAGATGGAATGTAAGTAACTTGCCCAGAGTCACACAGTTAGTAGATGATAGAAGTAGGATTTGAACTCCAAATCCAGTGCTCTTAGATGCCTGTTGAAAGAATATATGTAATTCCCAAAAGGCTATACCCCAAGGAAGACATTAGCAGCTCTGAAAAGTTCATTAGGAAAGGTCTTGAATTCCTGAACTCAGTACTGAAGAGGCAAGGGGAGAAGGTACACATGCTCTCAACTTCATTACGGTTGGGAATGGGGGGGGAGGGGTTGGGGAGCTTTTTGGAAAAATGTCAAGAGTTGGTTAACCACAGCCTCCTGGGTAGTGGAGGGGAGAGGGGGAGGCATTCCTGGGAAGCATGATCCTGGAATATATTTTTCTGGAGAAAAAAAGAGATTCATGGGTATTGGCAGGGGGGGGGAGAGACTCATCAGCAACTCAAAGTTTGAGGATTCTGGGATCACACTTTTTAAAGAAAGGAAAGGATTTCTTAGGCAACTCCAACCTCTTGGAGACAGAAAAATTTGCACATGGTCCCCTGTCGTAGGTCTCTGGAGTGATTTGGACAGATTTGGTGCTTCAGGTTCTGGAGTGGAATGAAATGAGACACTTGTAAACCATCTAACAAAAGCAAACTCACTTGACCATAACATAGAGGAAAGTCTCTTTAGTAAGGACACAGAATTAACATGCAGTTGAGCACAGTTTCCCTGCTTCTATGATGGCCACGATGGTCAACACATTCTTTATAGATTGACTTTTGTACTTAGATCTCCAGGAAGTTATGTCCACAGCTTTTGCCTTAGTAGATTTTCCAATGAAGTCTGAAGAGCCTTAATGTTTTTTGTGGAAGAATTAGCCTAACCTACAGATATTGTTCCCACCTGCACCCACCCCCACATTCCCAAAGCCGAAGTGTCAATAGGGGACTTTATGTCACAATATGGAGGAACTAAAAACTTAGCCTTTATCTTTCAGGATTATTGTAGATTATTCACATAGTTGTAGGCCTAATAGTAGTCTGCCTATCTATCAACTCCAAGTAAGTTTCCCTTTCAGGGATAGGGATCCACATTTTAGTTTCATAATGCTGGTTAGTTATAGAAGTCTTTAGGGGATAAAAGTGTGACTCACTGAAATGTAAAGAAATTTCACCTGAAATCCCAAATTCTTTTCCTTTTTGAGAGGAGTCCAAACCATGGGGTCTGGAGCACTGGGAAGCCCTAGGTTAAGTTGGAACTCAGTAGAGAAGAATTGTATTGGCTGTGTGGAAGCTATTTTTTTTTTTTAGTGCTTTCTGAGTTTTCTGCATTTTCTGTGGAGTATAATAAAAGCTGTCCTCTCCTTTATATGCATCATTGTGTTGAGTGCTAGTATGGGATCTTGGAACCTGATGTCTTATACTAGACATGAGCAACATTCTAAGAGTTATATTGTGAAATTTCTCAGACATACCTCTGGACATGAGCAAAATGATCCAAAGAGAGTGATCTGGGTGTAGGCTTCAAGGCTGAATCTGGTTTATGTATGCCTAGAGCTTGGGGTCCTGGAACAAGTGTTATCTCACCCCTCTGAAGGTATTTCTTTTCTTGTTAAATGGGGATAATCATACTTTTATTGCCTACTTCACTCCCTAGTTGTTTAACTTTGGGCAAGTCATATCACCTCTTTCAGCCTGCAAATGAGATAACATATATAAAGCACTTTGCAAACCGTAAAATGCCATGTAAGTGATAGCTATTATCATGTATTGAATTTTGAGGAGCAAATGAGAGAACAAGTGCTACATACATGCAAATCATTCTGTGCTACATATGTGGAAACTAAACTGTTCAAGTGCTACATATACTAAATATATTTTTGATCACCAACACTAGCTTCCATTCCCTCCCTTTTCAATATTACAATTATTATGATCATTTAAGAATTCTAAGGCAGTGGTGTAAAGGGGTTATATAGATACAAAAACTGTCCTGCCTCTGACACTAACCAACTGTGTAAACATGGCCAATTCCTTTATGCACTCTGAGACTCAGTTTCTTTATCTGTAAAATGGCAATAGTGACTCTTGCAGTATCTAACATAGGAAAAGATATATGGAAAGCATTAAAAGTACTATGTAAATGTCAGTTATTATTATGGAAAATTCCCTTTTTCCTTTGTAGCCTTCTGATGATTTATAGAAATTGTCTAAAATCCTCTTAAGTTTAGAGGCCTTTGACTGAATTCAAACTTCACAGAACAAATCCTCTAAATAAAAGGATTTGTTCTGTAAAACTTGGCCTCAGTCAAAAGGCTGCACTCAAGGACCTAGAAGGCCACATGTGCCCTTGAGGCTGCAGGTTCATCACTCCCAAATCTAGACACTACTTTAAATGGGCATTTTGCAGGCTTAACAAGACCATGACACTTACTAAACATGTATCCTTGTGCAAATCACTTACCTCTTTGGTAAAGAGAAAATGTCCTCTTATGAGTAAAGTGAGGTCAGACAGGGTATGATTAGATGGTCTCTAATGTTTTTTGAGTTCTAAGATTGTTTCATTCATAGAAGGAGCATTGACCTGGGGTCAGAGAATATGGGTGTCAGTTACATATTTCTTTGTTGTGTGACCTTAATCAGGTCATTTCACCACTTTAAGTATTAACTTTTTCATCTGGAAAGTGGTGAATAAATAAATACTACTGTTGTCTAGTTGTATCCAACTCTCTGTGATTCCATTTGGGGTTTTCTTAGCAAAGTTGGAGTGATTTGATATTTCCTTTTCCAGTTCATTTTATAGATGAGAAACGGAAGCAAGCAGGGCTAAGTGACTTGCCCACGGTTACACAGCTAGTGTCTGAGGTCAATTTTGAACTCAAGTCTTCCTCACTCAAGGTTAGGCAATCTAGCCACTACACCACCTACTGCCCTAAATAATACTGCTACAGTATGACATAAAGGAAAGAATACAGGACTTGGAATTAGCAATACCTAGGCTCAAATACTGCCTATATTCCTGTATAAGTCACTAAACAGTGATGAGTCTCTGTTTTTTCATATAGAAAATGAGGATATTACCCATATTTTCTCCATTAACAGGTTATGTAGCTCAAGATAATTTATGTAAACATTTTACAAACTTTAAATTAGTAAGTAAATATAATAATCAGTATCTCAAAAACTAATAAAGGTCCAAACCACACTAAGACTTTTGGGACACTACATTATTACTATCTATCTCGTAGAGTTGTGAGGAAGTGTTTTGTAAAGGTTAAAGTGCTATAGAAATATGAGTTTTTGTTATCAGCCTTTTTCATTTCATGTCAGGAACAGCTGACATCCTCAGTGAATGAAGAGCTATCACCATTTGCCTCAATGGTTTTGAAAAGGTCCTAGAGACAATGCTGAGGTACCAATAGCTGCAGTGAACTGAGTTGATTCTAGGTGGGTGAATGAATGAATGAATGAATGAATGAATGAATGAATGAATGAGGCAGTGACAGCAGAGAGTATGGCAACACCTGAAATGAGGAGTAAATATTGTGCTAACTAGAGCTGAAAAACTGAACAAAGGAAGAAGAAAACCAGGATAAGGTGATAATGGAAGATGTTTAAAAGTGCTAGTGAAAGGTAGAGGGGTAGGTAATATGGCTTACACAATGGAAGGAGTTATTGCTCCAAAGTTGACTAAAAATTGAGTTTCCTTCCTTCCTTCCTTCCTTCCTTCCTTCCTTCCTTCCTTCCTTCCTTCCTTCCTTCCTTTCTTTCTTTCTTTCTTTCTTTCTTTCTTTCTTTCTTTCTTTCTTTCTTTCTTTCTTTCTTTCTTTCTTTCCTTCTTTTCCTTTTAAATCAAATCATCCATTAAATGTATCTGAAGAGCTTGCTATTTAAAGGATGTCCTTGATGACGTCTTTATAAAGGCAGCAGAATCATCCTTTTACTGATGATCACTCTTTGAATTTTATCGTTGTATATTGGATTTGTGCATCAGATTAAAAAAAATGTCGATTCCTTTAGAATTTTCAAAGCCCTTTCACTTTTTTTTTTCATCCTCCAAATAATCTCTAAAGTAAGATAAGTTCTTGTCATCACGCATTTTACAGAAGAAAAATCTGGCGGGGGGGGGGGGCGTTATTTGACCAAGGTCAAATAGTTTTCTGATTCTCCAACACTTTCCCCGCTACATCATGCCTCATATTATAGGTGGTGCACACCTCGAGTTGTCCGGAAAACTGCTTTTCAGAGACAGTGGGTAATTTCTTAAAGCAGCTATACTAAGATGGTATAACAGGGAGAATGCCATTGAATAAAGTCTTTCTCCCCCTTCCCCCCCCCCCCCCCCATGCATTACTTTCCTTTTGCCTAAGGCTCCTTTTCAAAGACTTGTTCCCACCTTAGAACCTTAGGCGTAGTTTAAAAAAAAAAAATACCAACACCTAAAACAAACAAACAAGAACAAAAAACATCTTAGTCTTCCCGGCTTGGTAAAACTTGCAAGATTCTCCGCTCCACCCACTTTTACCCATTTTTGCTATTTTCCCTTTCCAGTAGTCTACTAGGAACTCTCCCAACCCGACCTAGGTCCTAACTCCAACCCGGCCCACACCCAGATGCCTCCCACCTTTTGGCATCCCGCCTTCCGCTAGGGGCTTGCTAGAGGGCCGAGGACTCCCCTCAGCCCTTTGCCCCGGGCAAGGTAGCTGTAGTTAGCAGCCAAACTGGGCATGCTCAGAGTCCGCCAGCGGGGGCAGGTTTGCATTACAGGCGTTTGCACTCCGCGGCTGGCGGGCGGCTGCAGCTGGAGCCCCAGTGACTGGAGTTGGAGTTGCCGGGAGTTTTCCCCCTCACCCCTCCCTAGCTGCGCGCGCGGGAGAAGGAACCGGAGTGGAGGAACCAGCCCGGGCCCGACCGAGCCTTTCTCGCTTTTGCCCAGAACCCCGCGTGGGGTAAGCCCCACCGACAGAGACCGCTAGAGCCTGGGAGCGTGCCGGGCACTTGGACCTCTGAGAGCACGAGCCGCGTTGCAAGGTAGGGGTTCGGGAGTGGGGAGGAAAAAGGAACAGAGGGACTGGTGAAGAGAGGGAAGGGTTGATGCAATTGCAACGCTAGCTTTTGGGGAGCTGCCCTCTGTGTTCAGATGCGACTCCTGAGGCGGGGGCTGGAGCGGTGGTGAATGCGAGCAAGATGCTCTTAAGTTTGCAGGCAGTGGTAGAGGGGGCTTTCTATTCAGGACGTCTCAATTGCTCAGTGCAGATTGAGAGGGTACCTTTGCCCATTCTCTTTTCTTCCCCCAGTGTTAAAACCTGATATGCATAGGTGGATTGGCTAGACAGAGGAGCAGTTTTTTTTTTCCCTGAGAAAGTTAAAGATGCATCCCTTCCCTTTCCCTCTTTTTCCAACAGAGAAGAGGATCCCCCGCTTTTTTTTTTTTTTTTCTAGAGAGAGGAGGGGGGTGTTGCTTCTGAAGCTACGAAAACTGGGCGAGCTGAATGGGTTAAGCTCTGCTGGAGCTCGGTCTGAGCTTCCTAATTTCTACCCAGAGACTGAAATTCGCAAATAACCACAGATCTTGCCTCCTGCGATCTTCCTAGAGGATCTCTCCTGCCAAACTGGAGGCAGATGCTTCTCCCCTTAGCCTGGGGCATTTGCTTTTGGGTCTGTGACTGGAGGCAACTGGCGTTTTGAGTTTGCTGTGGTGAGCGCCAACTCCGGGTTGGGCGCCTGCCAGAAACCAGCCTCCTATATGAGTGAGACTGAAAGAAGGGAAAACGTTGTTAGTTTGGGGTGGATGAGTGTTCCCTGCCGTTCTTGTCTATGGCATTTTTTTTTCCCTCTCCCCCCATGGCCTCTCTGTGGAAGCACATTCCAGAGAAAAAAGGACTAGAGGAGGGCTGGAGGGAAGGACCGGGTTGAGAGTTAAGGATGACATACAGTTGATCTAGTAGTTGAAACAAATGTGTATCTGTTCTTGGCTTCAGCTTTAGGTCATTGGGGGTGGAGAGGTTCCATAGCTAACTGACTCTCCCTTTTCTGTTTTTTTACTTCCCCAGTGGCTAGCTGGGATTATTAGGAATAAGTAGGATCACCCAAAGCAGAAGGCTCCCCAAATTTGAGTCCTGACTGTCCTGGGACACTGGGAATGACATTTTGTGAAAAGCAGGTGTGTGGAGATTGCTTAGGGTTTCTTGGTTGGAGTTTTTCCACTTGTTTTGAGTTTGCTGGGGGGAGGGGGGTGGTTCGTGCCCAAGAATCACTCTGTCATAATCCAGGCGCTGGAAAAGCTTGAGCTGAGAGCCGCGAGCTGCTATTCGCCTTAGAGGCTGCTGGTGGGAATCATTCCAGAAATGATTATGCAGGCTAGAAATATGCCTTCTTTTTGGCTGAACACCTTGGCTTGTTGAGGTTTGTGTGAGAAGTTCTTAAAGGGACACCCATGACAATAAAATACCACACTTTAAAGGACTTATCTTCAGAACTGCTGCTGGTTTCTTGCTTTGTGTTTTGGAGGACATGGAGTGAAACCGGAGTGGCCAGGCAGGTTTCAAGGCTCCGCCACTGGGTCTTTTCAGAACTCTGAAGTGTTAATTTGTACTTTTTGCTTAAGTTCAGAAACTCTGACTTTTCCTGAAAATAGATTAACCTCAGACTATAAATACTATTTGACCATGGGTAACTCCAAGCTTTTGAATTTCCCCAGTGTTCCTTTTAGTTTCATGGGCTATTTTTCAAATAATGGTTGAGTGATGATTATTTGATAAAGAATTCGTTGGTAACTGGCGCATCTACTCTATCCATAAGACTTGAAGAGGTTCATTTGCTCTGGCCTTTTCCCGTTTAAAAAAAATGTAGCTTCTCATTCTTTATGTTCTCTTCCTTTGATGTAACTCCATTCTAAGATAAACCAGCATTATTTTTTTTTTCCTCCTGGTTAGAAGACATTACAAGCTTTGTGCTGGCATCACCCTTATCTGAGGAAGGAGGACAGATCTGAGGCAATCACAAAGGAGAAATCAGTTAGCAGGGTAACAGTGAAGCTAACTACCATTTGAAGGACCACCATACCTCATCTTCCTAGCCAGCCCCGGGCCTAAACTGGGGCCCTGGGAAGAAAGGAAGAACATGCATTTGGGGCAGGTAATAATTGATGTTCCTTTCTGTTCAGTCTCTGTGACCAGGAACAAATTAATGATTTTTGCTGATTAAAAGGCAGGTTGAGTTTGTATTTTTTGCCTGATTTCCAAGTGAAACTACTGGTAACTCTTTCATCATTGAAGATTGTTAATGAGTGCTGGCTATTAGCAAAAAACTGTGATAATAGAATGTATCATCCAGGAGGGTAAGAACTAACTTTTTTTTTTTCGTGGTTGTATGTCCAGTCTCTAGTAAGGTGACTTTCAAGTAATAGGCACTTAATAAATGCTTGTTGAATTAATTGACAAGTGTGGTAATACAAAGAAATGCATTGCTTGGGGAGACAGAGATGGATTTTTCTCCCAGATCTCAGAAAGAGTGCTGAATTCATAGGGTTGAGTTAGGACTTCTACTTGCTGCCTGGGTGACCTTGGGCAAATCATTTAACATCTATGGGTTTGCTTTCTCATCTGTAAACCAAGGGGAGGGGAGAGGGAAATCAACAATATAATTCTAGCCCTAGAACTGATTCCATGATCCTAAATATGAATTTCTGCTTACCTCAAAGCCTACTAGTTGGCTTCCCTGCTTCCATTCTATCTCTTTTCCAATATGTCCTATGACAGTGGCCAAACTTATATTCTTTAAAGAAAAAAATTCTCAGTGGCTCCCTATTGTTTCCAGGATAGAATACACAATTCTTAGCCTAGAATTTAAAGCCCTTGACAGTCTAGCTCTCATTTATCTTTCTAGTCTTTTCATTATGACTTTTAACTAATTGTACCCTCAAATTCATACAGACTGACCTACTTACTGTTTCCCCCCCATGTCTGGAGTTTACTCCTTCCATATCTTCATAGTTTAGAATCTCTGGAATTCTCTGAAGTTCAGTTTAGGTACTTTTCCTCCTATCATAAAATACATTGTATAACTTTGTATGTACTATATCCCCTCACCATAGTAGAATATAAACTCTTTGAGGGCAGGAGTCTTTCTTTTCTCATCTCCTGTGTTATCAGTGCTTTGTACTTAGTTCTTTGTACTTAGTTCCAAGATAAGTGTTAGCCACATTGAATTGAATGGTGGGACCACCCCCTTCTCTCCCTAGGTTGGTACTAGAATTCCCTGTGACAGGAGCAAACCACTTACAACAGTCTATTTTATACTAGTTTCCACTATGTTGCTACTCTCAAATTGTATTACTTTTCTGATAGGAAGTGGAAATTTCTTTTTTTCCCTTTAAATAGTGAAATGCTTGGCTTCATGCTCATAGGCCTCTCTAGCAAAGTCTCTTCACTAAGCTTTGCTCCATGGAATTTCTCCTCAGCTTCTAGACTCCCTGGAATCTTATGTGCCTGAACAAAAGAATCTTACCAATTTAAAAGGACAAGAACACTTCAGAGCAGGTTTCACAAGAATTTAAGGTAGCACTTTCTCTATAGGAAGCTTGCAATGTGCTCTTGGAAGACTTCAGTAGATCCTTCCCTATAGATGACATGAAAGGAACCCTTAGGGTGGCACACTTGACCTTTGTGAACCTCAGTTTCTTCATTTGTAAGACAAGAAAGCTGAGCTAAATGACCTACCAGAGGTCTCTTTAAAGTTCTAAATACTGTGTTCTTATAAATCAGTCAGAATCTAAGTAGGTCTTCTTTCTATAAGCTAGTGGTGCCTTGGTAATAATGTAAGGATCTAATCTCTCCCAGCTGTCTGTCAGGGAGCAGGAAGGTAAAGCTTTGGGGAGATCTGTTAATGGTCTATCAGCTTTGTAGATTTCCAAGACTATTTCACTAATGACCCATATAACTTAGATGCTGCTAAGTATTTATAGTTTAACCCAATCTTAAACCAGCCCCTAAAATTCTTATTGCTGCTGAATTGCTGAAGAAAGAGAATAGAACAGGGGTTCTTAACCTATTTGTTGTTGTTGTGGATCCCTTTGACAGTCTGTTGAAGCTCATGGCCTCTTTTTTAGCAAAATGTCAGGCAGTTGGCATGCATTTATTAATTGCCTACTATGTGCGAGGGATTGTGCTAAGCATTGTTTTAAAATACATAACACAAAACGCACAAAATTGCAAAGGAAACTAATTATATTGAAATAAAGAAGTAATTTGTTTCTCTTCCAAATTCAAGGAATTCTCTGAAATCTATTCATGGGCCCCAGATTTAGAACCCCTGGAATAGAATAAGGTGAACAGTATTTGCCATTTCAAGTATGGGGTTGGGTTTGAATAGCACAAAAAAGTTCTTTTGGATGTGAATTTATCTGTCTTTAGATAAGTCTTGTGGGTCTACTTGAGTTAGCAATGCTAGAAGAGATACAAAGGCACTTGGTGGTGGTGGTGTAATTGTGAATTGCTCTTTTGGCTTTTGAGGTTTTTAGAGTTCCCAATGCAAACTAGACTTTGTTTTTCCCAGTGTGTATCATCTATTGCTTAGCCTATCTTTAGAGAACCATGATGATCCAGTAGATTGTTTCACATTTTTCTTTCTATCTATCTATCTATCTATCTATCTATCTATCTATCTATCTATCTATCTGTCTGTCTTATGGATCTAAATATATATGTGTATAAACACATACACATGTATATATATATATATACACACACATATATACATATATATGTATACATATACTATAGCCATTATAGATGGAATGCATTATAAATAGAATAAGTAAGGTTGGGGAATGTCTGAACAGCCTGCCTTTTCAATGCTGGGAGCTGAACAGGACAATGATTTTCATTTGACCTTACCATTTAAATGGCTTGGATTTATTTTTTGTCTTTGTGGAAGTTCCTCAAAGTTTAAGCATTTTTCCTAATTTCTCTATTGTCTGAAAGGAGGACAGAGCTGAGACCAAGGATAGACAAGGGGGCAGCTGCCCAGTGCACAACAGATAGAGAAGTAATAATAATATGATGATAATAATAAAAGCTAGCATTTATATGGCATCTACTATGTGTTGGTCACTCTGCTAAGTAAATATTGTCTCATCCGAACTTCATAATAACCTTGCAACATAGGTGCTATCATTATCTACATTTTATAATTGAGGAAACTAAGGCAGACAGATTACATAACTTGTCCAAGGTCATACAACTAGTGAGTATCTGAGGTTAGATTGGAACCTAAGGTCTTCTTGACTCTAGGTTCAGCTCTCTAACCACTACACTACGTAACTGCCTCATAAGGGCAATGAGGGATGCTTTTTAGTATTAATTTTTATAGGAGTATCATTTTTAATATCAGAGAATTTGGCTCTCTGTGGCATGCAGGTACTTTATTTTGTAATAATTTAAGTCCCATGTGTTATAATGAATATTCTGAGCTGCCACTGGAGGGTGAGGAGGTGGTATAATTTTTAATTACAATAAGGTACACAGATACCTTGATCCAGATCTGCTAAAAGGCCAACTATATTTTCCTTCAGGGAATGAAAGGCAGTACTACATTGGTCTGAATTTATGCCACACCCCAAAATGAGAACTCTTTGGAAGAGATAAATAGATAAATAAATAAACATGTACATGGCGAGTCGGGTTATATGTGTGTATATATATTCATATGTGTTTATGTGTGTACATACATGCATACATGTACATATATTCAGAACCAAAATGGCAAATACTTTTTACCTTGCCCTATTGCAAGGATTCTTCATCTGGAACCTATGGATAGATTTCAGAAGACTATGAACTTGGATGGGAAACAAATTGCATCTTTATTTTAATAGAATTGGTTTCCTTTGTAATTCTATGTATTTTATTTGATGCATTTAAAAACATTCTGAGGAGTCTATAGGCTTCACCTATTTGTGTACATATATGTGTATAATATATGTGTTAATATATATGTATATATACTAAAAAGTGTTTTGGTGGTTTCTCTGATTTCTCTAGGATAGGAAATTCCCTCTCCAGATGCAGACAAGCCCCTGAACTGCAATTTATTCTTTTTTTTTTTTAAGCAATTGGGGTTAAGTAACTTGCTCAGGGTTACACGGCCAGTTATTTCTGGATGTGGTGCTAAGTATCTGAGCCCGGGATTCTATCCCCAGGACATCCCAACAGTGGGGCCAGTGCTCTTACTTGCTAAGCTACCTGGCCACCCCTAAGCAATTGGGGTTAAGTTACTTGCTCAAGGTTACACGGCCAGGTGTTTCTGGGTGGGTGCTAAGTGTCTCAGCCTGTGATTCCATCCCCAGGTCATCCAGACACTGGGGCCAGTGCTCTTACTCGCTGTGCTACCTGGCCGCCCCTTGCAATTTATTCTTTAAGAAAATTACCTGGGGTGGGGGGGTGGTGGCTAGGTGGCACACTGAATAGAGCACTGGCCCTGGAGTCAGGAGAACCTGAGTTCAAATCTGGCCCCAGACATACACACACACACACACACACACACAAAAAAACTAGCCATGTGACCTTGGGCAAGTCACTTAGCCCCACTTGCCCTACCTTCCCCTTCCAAAAAAAAAAAAGAAAAGCAAGAAATTACCTGGGGGCACTGAGATGTAACTGGTTGACTCTGGGTCACATAACAAGTTATTGAGTGGGTTCAGAGGTAGACCTTGTACTTGGGGTTTTCTGATTCTGAGGTTAGCTCTCTCCCCTATGCAATATTACTCCTTTCTTCTTCTTTTTTTTTAAAGCAATTGGGGTTAAGTAACTTGCTCAAGGTTACATGGCCAGGTGTTTCTGGGTGGGTGCTAAGTGTCTGAGCCCCGTTTCGATCCCCAGGTCATCCTGACACTGGGACTGGTGCTCTTACTCGCTGTGCTACCTGGCTGCCCCAATATTACTCCTTTCAATTTAAAAAATATATAATTAAAAATATTTCTTGTGGAAGATTTTTTTTTTTGCATATCCCTTTCCTCCAAATAAAGAGGTTTTATTCCGTTTAATAATCCTTGCTGCCTTTTGTCTTAATCTCCTTTGTTGTTATTTTCTTCTGGACCTTCTCACAATGTGTCCTCTTCATTGCCACCCATTTATAGTAACAGTTCTTCTGGGTGACACTTTAGACAACAGTTTTAAGTTTTTTGAAGTGCTCTACAAATGTTACCTTATTTGACCCTCACAACAATCCTGGGAGGATGGTGCTGTTTTAACTCCCATTTTACAGATGACGAATTCAGAAAAACTAAGCAATTGCTCTTAGCAAGTAAGGACATGAAGTAGGATTACAGTCCAGGTATTTCTGCTTCTAAATAAGGTCCTAACTTCCTTCAAAACATAGTTCAGGCATATCTCTTAGTGTTCCCCTATTCCTTCTCCCTGTTTTCCCCATCCATTATTATATTCTCTGCCTCTGGAACTTATCTTGTGTTTTTACTTGTCTTTGTACATGTTTTCTCTCCTCTCATTCCCTTGTCTCTCAGCAAATTCTTTGAGGCAAGAATAATTTTCTTTTTTTCTTTAAATCTCTACATCTATCTCTGTGCATTATCTATACAGGCATAATTTGGAGATATTGTGGGTTCAGTCCCATACCACTACAAAAAAAAAGATATAGCAATAAAGCAATTCGCAAGAATTTTTTGGTTTTCCAATGCATATAAAAATTATGTTACACTACTGTATAGTCAGTACTGTTTTCAGTAATATTCTGTCTTATAAAACAATGTACATACCTTAATTAAAAAATGCTCTGTTGCTAAAAAAAATTCTAGCTATCATCTGAAGTGAATTGTAATCTTTTTTTTCTTTTTTTTTGCTGGTGGAGGATTTTGCCTGGATGTTGATGGCTGCTGACTGATCAGAGTGATAGTTGCTAAAGGTTGGAGTGCCTATGACAATTTCTTAAATTAAAATAGCAATGAAGTTTGCTTTGTTAATGGACTCTTCCTTTTACTTGAACACTTAGAGGCTATTGTAGGGTTATTAACTGACTTAAATTCAATATTGTTGTGTCTCAGGGAATAGGGAAGCCTGAGAAGAAGGAGAGAAATGGAGGAGCAGAGATCAGTGAAGCAGCGAGAATACACACAACATTTACCAATTAAATTCTCTGTCTCATATGGGCACAGTTTTGGTGCCCCAAAATAATTTCAGTAGTAACATTAAAGATCACTGATCACAGATGACCATGACAGATATAATAATAACTAAAAAGTTTAGAATATTGTAATAATTAGTAAAATGTGACCCAGAGACATGATGTGAACACATGCTGTTGGAAAAACAGCTCCAATAGACTTGCTCAACACAAGGTGTCACAAACTTTCAATTTGTAAAAAAAAAATGCATTATCTGAAGTGCAGTAAAACAAGGTATGCCTTTAGTAGGTGATCAGTAAATGTTTGAATTGAATTGAATAAATCGTCCAGTGTAGGTAGATGGAAGACCTCTGATAAATTTTGAGTCCTATCTCTTTCTGCCCTTTACCAAGCTATAGGATCACTGACGATTCATATAGCCTCTTAAACTCACTTTCCTCCTATTTTAAATGGAGATATCTTACAGTGTTGCTTTGGAGAAAGTGCTTTATAAATCATTTTGTGAACTTTTTGGTAGCTATTGGTTTTCCATCCAATCTCAACCATGACCTTATTGCTTTTTGGCAACCCTTTTTATCCAGTCTGGGAGAGCAAGGAATAGTTTACCTGACAGATTCATGGAGAAGGGAAGAATTTATAAGTGAGGTTGGGGGATGTCTCCAAAGAAGAGATAGAGCAGTTTACAAAATGCAAAATGGATAATTTTGATTACATTAAATTGAAAAGTTTTTGTAGAAACAAAGCCAATGTAACCAAGATTAGGAGGGAAGCAGAAAATTGGGAAAGAATTTTTACAACCAGTGTCTCTGATAAAGGCCTCATTTCTAAAATATACAGAGAACTGAGTTATAAGAATAAGAGTTATAAGAATACAAGTCATTCCCCAATTGATAAATGGTCAAAGGATATTTGTCTCTTTTTGATACACCTATTCCAAATTGTTCCTTTCCTCAAACCTCCAACTCTGACTGAATTCTCTCTGTTTCAACAGGTGATCTTGCTGCCTACTTGACAAATAAATTGAATCCTGTGAGGTACACCAACACCCCTCACCCATATCTTCTCCTTTTAGGATTATAGACTATAAAGCTGGGATATTAGAGGTCATCTAGTTTACACTCTCCTCCCTTCACAGATGAAGAAGGAGGCTCAGAGAGATTAAAGGATTTTTCCCAGGTCTTATAGGTTGTAATAAATTACAGAGCTGGGATTTGAATTCAGGTCCTTTGACTCCAAATCTAGCACACTTTCTGCTGTGCCATCTAGCAGCCTCTCCATGTCTTATGCAGTTTTGATAATCAAGGCCTTTTAGGAGGGGAAGTAGAGTGCTGGGCCTAAAGTCAGGAAGACTTATTTTCCTGAGTCTGGCCTCAGACACTTACAAGGTGTGTGACCCTCGGCAAGTACTTAAAGCTGTTTGCCTTAGTTCCTCATCCATAAACAAAAAAGGAAATGGTAAGCCTCTCTATTATCTCTGCCAAGAGAACCTAAAATGTGGTTATGAAGAGTCAGATACAACTGAACAACAGCACCAACAACCTGACTTGGGACCTCAGAAGTGGAAAATCAGTGAGATTTTTCTATTTGAACATTTTGTCCTGATAAAATGCCTGGCTTTTATATGTGTCTGGGAGTAGCTCTGTTGCCTGGGACAGAACTAGGCATGCCCATACTAACAATGAGTGACAAACTAGCAGCATAAACTGGTTGTCGGATTTGTGGAGTGCTGCTTCCTGGATCCCCTTCTTCTATACTGGCCTGGAGATCATCTCACCTCAGGCCTGCACTTTTCAGGGGTGGATGAATCCTGACCATCGTGCCCCTCCAGGTGTCTGGTTGTGTATGCTTTGACAGTGAATCATCCAGGTGGTCTTGACTCTGTTATAACAATGATGTAGATATGTTCTTTTCCCTTG
This sequence comes from Petaurus breviceps papuanus, assembly GCF_028583685.1. Lineage (NCBI taxonomy): Eukaryota > Metazoa > Chordata > Mammalia > Diprotodontia > Petauridae > Petaurus > Petaurus breviceps. The sequence goes on from NW_027186492.1 coordinate 21,611,952, forward strand.
TCCCTCAACAGGTGTCTCAGTTTAAGAGCCTTCTGTTATGGGAGGGCCAAATTAAAGGTGTGTGTGCTTTTGGTCTCCTTAGCCAGTTTGCTTCTTCTGTATAAATCTCTTCATGTCCTCAAAAGGAGCTGCAGTGGACTGGTACACCTATTAACTAGTTGATTTATAGTGCACTGGTACACCATTAACTAATTGATTTATTGGCCTTTCACTTCATACAAGTGGATATTCAAGGCCTTCCTTGTTTTGGCTTTAACCTGCCTCTTTCAAATGCATCACATCCTCTGTCCCAGCCAGACTGGAAAGCTTACTGTTCCACCAAATTGTCCCATTTTTTCTTTCTTACCTCTCTGATTTTGTGCACGTTATCTCTGATGCCTGGAATGCTGTCCCCTCAATACCTGTTGAAATCCTTTTCTTCCTTCAGGTCCCAGCTTATTTGGCACCTCCTAGATGTTAGATAGCTTCACTAAACCCCTATATGAGATCTTTCCCTTTTTGAATTCTCTCTCTATTTGAAATTCATAGTACTCTAATTTTAGTTCTTGAAGGGAATTTAAGGATTCAGCACAGTCTCCTCATTTAGCAGGTGAAAAACCCACCTGCCTGGGGTCATGCAGGTAGTAAGGAGCAGATCCAGAAGCCAGCTTTTCTGATTCCAAATATATTGCTTTTTCATAGATGATATTGCTTTGATACTGTACTTCATGGGTCATAATGTTTATTATTATTAAGTGTATTATGTTGATTGCATCAACATAATATGTTTTGTTGCATATATATGACATACTACTGTAGGGCATCTTCAGTTAGTTGCATGATGATTTATTTATTATTTACCCTTCATTCTCAAAGAGAAGATGATACCACGACTTGCAACTGAATTGGATTTAAGTGAGGGAGGACTGTGTAAGGTCAAAAGGCCCACTTTCTCCTCCTGAGCCATCTGGGTCCAGTAGCAAGATATAGATCAGGACAACTGAAGATAGCCCCACCATGATGATGCAAGAGTGCCCTGAATAGTCTCATCTAGTCTCACCTACACTCAAAAAGGTCTACTTACCTAATTGCTACTTGCTTATTAATAATGTAGCAGAGACTAATCTCTACTATAACATACCTGATAAGCAGTCATCCAGCCTCTGTTTGAACACATTAATAGAAGGGGAACCTACTGCTTCCCTAGTCAACCCATTCTATTTTTGGACAGCTTTCATCATGATGAAGTTTTACCTTACCTCAAGTGCAACTTCCACCTCCTGATAATCTGTTTATGTGTTGTATTAGAACAAACCTCTGGAAAGTAGGGACTAATCTTAATTTTTCACTTTGTATCTTCAGCATCTAGCACATGTGTCTTGCAGCTTAACACTAGTGCTTCCTAGGTTTTGGTTGAATTGAATTTACGACTAGCCTACCTAAATTCATTCGTCATCATCAGTGATGAATTTTTCCCCACTCAGCAATTCTAGAAGGGTAGGAATCTACATTGTTGCAGGGAATACCTACAATTAGAAAATCACAGTGCTGGAATTATTCAAGTGTATCTGTCCTGTCTTCCTTGTGACAGACTATGTGTTATTATTCTTATCTACTTGTGTGGCTAGCTGACCATGATAAAGGTGAGTCTAATGACATAGTACATCTTTTATCTCAATGCATTGGCCTTGCGTGCTGTTTTACAATAGCCATTCAAAATATTTGTTGAGTTGGTACCTTTACTTCATGTTTTTCTAGGGTTACTATGGGGAAAAAAAGAAATAACAATGTAGCAAGCAAATGGACTGGCCTTTTAGGAAATTGGTTGGTCAGCTCTCTGGTTCCTGAACTGTTATGTCAAACGGAACAAGCCATCCTGTTTTATCTTGTTTCCAGTTGCACATTGAAGCTTTCATATAAATCATGCTGAACACTAGATCAACCCCTTCAGTAGCTGTGTCCAGAAAAATTCAAGTGCTCATTTTACTGTTTCAAAAGATAAAGTTGCAAGGCTCATGTTACCTCTTTTCCTGATAGTAATCAGTACTTGGTAGAGGAAAACCTGCTTGTCAACCTCTTCTGAACTACAGGTAATTATTAAAAAGTAGTTGATTTATTGGGTTCTCACTTTATTCAAGTGGGTAAACTTCCATGTTCAAATTCTTTCCTCTTGCTGTATGACTTGGGTGTTGCCCCTCTTTTCTGCTGTCATTTTTTCCTGCAATGACAAAACACCTTTTATTTTCCTTTTTTTTTTTTAATCAGTGCTATCCTTTTTCTTCAGGACATAACTTCTTTTATTTGTGAATTTATTACTTTTGCTCCCCTGGATAAGTGTAATATCAAGCAGTCATCCTGATGCTACCTGATTTCATGAAGGTCATCATAGATGCTTCAGTATTGGGTCACTGAGGTTCACAGTCCATTCCTGGAATATCACTTCCTGCTTATGGGAGAGTGAAGTTTTTAAGCTTTCCTGACCCCCAGCTCTGATCACAGCTTGCTCTAATTATCACTTAGACTCAGAAGGATTGAATTCCCAATAGGGGAAATGACACTGACATTGAATTAGACCCAATCCAACAATCCAGATTGAATTAACACCATTGGTTATTTTTCTTCTCTTGTAACATGAGTTTCCAGGAGTCAGGGACTATTAAGTATATAGGGGTGTGTGTGTGTGAGTGTGTGTGTGTGTGTGTGTGTGTGTGTGTGTGTATGTGTGTATGTATGTATGTTTCTTCTGGGCAATATTGTCTGGGCCCGTAGTAGTGCACATGCAGTTTGGTCTAGGAGATTGTCAATGACTATGTAGTTGTCAGAAAGGAACATGGCCATGGTAAGAGACTGATTTTTGAAGGAGTCAGCCCCTCATTCTCTGATGATTTATTCTGTTCCCTTGATGATATTTCCTGTTCTCCCTCTCTAATGACTACTGTCTTCCTCAACCTTTGTTCATTTCATCTTGGACTGAAAATCCAGCCTTCATTTCAGGACTCTTGGATTTCTTTGACTCTGCTTATTTCTCTTCCTCCCCTAACCGCTGGTCACTCTCCCTGGGGAAGCATCTGGTTCTATCATGGTCAGGAACAAGACCTTGTTTATAATGGGTGAGTTTTTGCCTTATTTTGCCTCTACCTTACTAGCCGATTTCTGGATCACCAGATCCAAACAATGCTTCTTTATGTATTCCCACCTCTCCCTTTCTCCTCCCAAGCAGGGACTGTCTTGCTTGTTTTTATTTGTATACCTACAGTTTAGTACAGTGCCTGACACACAGTACTTGACAAATACTCTATCTAATTTTCACACTGATAATCAGATTACTTTGTTAATATAGGCAGGACCAAACAATAATTTTAGGGAACCCAGAAAGACTTTTCTAGGTCTAAATTTTATGATTGCATGATAAATGATGATTTCCCTAATGTAGAAACCAACCACATTACCTGTGTGACTTTGGATAAGTGACTTAATAGTCTTTCAGTCAGTAAGCATTTGTTAATAAGTGTATACTATATATAAGGCAGTGTACTAAATGCTGGAGTTAAAAAGAAGGGCAAAAACAGGGATATTGCTCTTAGGGAACTCACATTCTGATGAAGGAGACAACATGAAAACAACATTGTACTAACAAAACATATACAGAATAGATAGTAAATTTGATGGGGACCTGGAAAAGCCTCCTTCAGTGGCTTTTAAGAGCTGCATCTTGAAGGATACCAAGGGGAAATCAGTAGATAGAAGGGAGGCAAGAAAGTTCCAAGTAAGGAGGACTGCCATTGAAAAGATAAAGTTGGGCGATGAAGGTTTGTGAAATCAAGAAGGCAGATAGTTGTGCTGAGTTATAATATCTGTGGAGGGGAGTAATGTTTAAGACTAAAGGGGGAGGAAGGGACAAGGTTTTGAAGGGCTTTTAATGCCAAATAGAGCATTTTAGCTTGTTGCCAGACATATTAGGAATTTCATTTATAAAATGAAGGAATTAGACTGTATTATACCTAAGGCCTTAATCTATGATACTATGATACTGTGATCTCATAAAAAGTGAGACTGAAGGCAAAAGAGGTTTACTTTCTAGCTTGGCTTATATTCCTTTTAAGCATTTTAATGAAAAGGTTATAGCATTTTTGTATTTATGTTTTGTCTTTGTTCTGAGCATGAGGGAGATTAGTCAAATGTATATATTTTATTTACCTTTAAAAACAGGGATGCTTCCGCAGCCTCTGCTCTGGGGAAAATCACAATTTTCCTTTGGTGTGAAAGTAGCCAATATGGTAATTACAACTTTAATCCCCGTGCCATTTCTTGTCTAAGTTTTGACAAAACTCAAAGTTGTGAATATGAGTTTGCCCAAAATATGTAGTTACAGCTGGTAGATATACTGTTTCACAAAGTTGAGAGAATAATATTAAATATTTAAATGCATATGGAGTCTTATGTAGTTTCTAGGGCTAGTACAACCTTCTGAGTCATTTGGTTTGCAAGATTTTGATACCAGCCTTTGAACATTTTAGCTGGGGTTCTTAACTTTTTTTTGGTGTTGTGAACTATTTTGAAAATCTTATAAAGCATATAGCTCCCTTCTCAGAATAATGTTTTTAAATGAATAAAGGCAATGCCAAACAGTTTAGAAATTAGGGAAAATAAAGATGTAATTTTTTTTTACCCATTCAATTTCATAGATTCCCAGAAATCTGGAACCAGTGGACACCAGGATAAAAACTTCCTGTTTAGAGTCTAATACTCTTGGAATATTGTCTTTTATGTGGTCAGTACCCTTAACAGAGGTGGGGTTTTTTTTTGGCGGGGGTGGGGGGCAGGGTTGGAGAAACCTGACCAATTTCTTTACTATAAGGGAAGTTTTTCTTTACCCCAAGGTAAAGAAAAAAATGTTGGCAAGGACATTGTGGAAGGAACATGAGACTTGGATCCTAGAAGCTTGGATTTGGGTCCTTCCTCTTGTGTCCATCAGCTATGAACAAGTCACAAACTCTGGGAGCTTCTTTACTCATCTGAAATATTAGGGAAGTATTTGTCCCATCTTCCTCACAAGTTTGTTGTAGGGAAGTGCTTTTGTGAACCATAAAACTCTACTAAATTATTAGTGGTAGTTTCTTTTGTTCCCCAGGGTCTGCTCTGTTCAGAATTTGCCCAAGCTACTGGGTCAGTGGGATAGTTGTTGAGACAACTGTCCTGTGATCTTTAGCTTTCCATAGAATTAATTTTCTCCTAAGTGAAATTTCAGATTTAGTTTTCTTGTGGTCCAAGGAGAGGAACATGCAATGCTGACAGAGTAGTTTATTTTTAGCTCCTCCAATGGAGATCTGACTACAGATAGACACTTTAATATCAACTTCCAATTTTCTTTGTGGAATCCTGTCAAGACTGATGTCTCTCTCTCTCTCTGTATTCAAACACAACTCACTTAGCACTAAGGATTAACAAGAACATAAACTTACTCAGATGACAACACTGGTGGGACAAAATTGGGCCCCCACCACACACCCATGCACAGCCTGCTGGGAACTCTGGTGCTTCAGACTCTGGATTTTCCTTTTGGCCTGAGCCTTTTCCTTGGCACTGCCTTGCCTTTACTTTATTTTGGTGTTGTGAACTATTTTCAGGATTTTCAGTGGTTGAATGAGAAAGAGAGAGAGGAAGACAAAGGCTTTTAGGAGGTGCTGTTAGCAGCATGATCATAGACATCTTATCTTATAATATGATACATTTGCTACTGCCTTGGTCAGTAGCCTTCAAATGAAGCTGAGTGATTTTTAAGGCTAGTGCTATATTTCCAAACTCTGAAGGAGAAATTACAATGCTGTTGCAAGAACTCTGGAAATCGAGTCTTTGAGTTCAAATCCTAAATCTGGTACTTACCACTTTTGTATGACCTTAAGCAATCATTTAAACTCTTGTTAGTTCTCTCATCTAAAAATGAAAGGATTGGAGCAGGTCACGTGTAAGATTCCTTTCAGCTCTAAATTTATTATCTTGTGAATTGTGTTTTAATTCCTCACAATTCCTATTAGGCCAGAGGGTTTTTCTTTCAATGAATTCACTCAGTAGTCATTATTTAATTTTTGTTTATTTTGTGCTACTCAAATAGAAATGTTCCTAGAACAAACAATTTATTATTCCTATTAGGAATTCATTGTCTTACTATTTTGTATTTTACATTTCTGTAATTGAATGAAAGTATTGGGATGCAGGTTCATCTTTTGTAGGATTGCTGACAACATCTCTGGGACAATTTCAGTAGCAGATAGGATGATGCAGATGACATATTTCTTGTCCCACGCGATTATTATTTAATCTGCCATTCTCTATTTTGAAAACATTAATTACTCAGTTTGGATATGAAAAATCTCTATTCTAAACATTTTCCTTAAAATTTTATGGGTCAGGGCATTTAAAAGAGGATGATGATGAATTTCATAAATATTCAATATTCACAAAATAGTTATTTGTGAAAATGTGCTAGTTTCAGTTGAGTTTATTGAATTCTCATAGGTGTTTTGAAGTTTGTAATGCAGGGAATTGTCTGACTGTTAGTTTAGCAAGCTTCTGGTATGTCATTCTAGACATTTGTTCATATCTCTCTAGGTATTCGGTAGTTGCTAAATTTTTGCAAACTGCTGGGTGGTCTCTACTGTTTCCTGTGAAAACCTGCATTAATTACAAAGTCTGGACTTCTTAAGGATATACTTTCTATATCTCCTGGTAGTAGTAACCTGATCTTGGTATTGTTTTCATGTATCACACCATTTCTTCAAACTTGATTCCACCATTTCTTTGTGATTTTCTGTTGACATAATATTTATTCAGTTAGTGTGGATGCTGTGTATGGATGGGACTTTTAGTTCATTCTTGGATCTTAGCCATTTCATGTGCCCCATATTGTAGCTAATCAATATCAGTTGAATTTGATAGGATCAGTGATGTCCATTTATTATCAGTCTTTATAATTACATTGTGAAGCAATGTCTTTTTATTCAGAACAAGTATTTCTGTAAATTTTTAAATTCTTATACCACAGAAGGATATTCATTTTTTCCTCTTCTTTTGAGGAGGAAGTATTAATTTTTATATACTTGCTAGGGGATAGTGGGCACATATTTTGTTATTTTATCACTTTTTAGATATTTTCTATAGTTATCTGTTTTATTATCTTAGGGGTGCTTATTAATATAAGTTATGTGAAGATATTCTAGAACACTGTGCCAAATTCAACTAGAAATGGGGTCACTAAGCTTACATAATGCACTTAGACATATTTACTTAGAAAACTGTACATTGACATCATGGCATTTTATTATATTTTTATTTATTTAAAAAATATTTCCCAATTATATTTTATTCTGAACCGCTCTGCTCTGTAGTGTTCTTCAGGCTGAATTTTGACTTCAAGACACCAGTTAATTTCTTGACATACATGGTCACAACTTTGTTCTTGATAGCTTTGTGCCTCCTGTGTCTTACTTGACAACCAAGATATTTGTAAGTATTACCTATGTCCATTTGTGCTCTTTGACTTCCTGATTGAAGCCCAAAACCTTTAGTAACAAATTATTTCTTGGCATATATTGAGACATTTTAACTTAAACAGTACAAATGACATTTTGATAATGTTGTAGGGATTGAATGTGGCAGTACATATTTATAATCCCTGGTATGGTGAGAGGATAAGGCTGTTGGATCCCATGAGTTTAGGAATTCTGAGCTGTGGATCAAAGCCAATTTGATGTCTACCCTGAATCTAGCACTAATATGGCACATAGATAATACTGAGTAAGATGACTTCATTGGAAAACATATCCAAAAGCTTCTTACAACCATACTAACTTTTATTCAGGTAAATAGGTAGACAAGATGATAATGGGTTTGGGGTTTAAGCAGGCAGAACCATAACAAGCTTAGGATGCCTCCCTCATTATTATTGTTATTGTTATTGACATTATTATTTCATTCTCAAGTTGATCATCTAATTGGGGGAATCATTTAGTTTTTTTCTTGCTCTCTTGCCTGCTCCTATCTGCCTTTTTGAACTCTTTTCTCTCCTTAGACAACTTTTAACTTAGTTCCATCTCATCATCTCTTGCTTAGACTATTGCAATGGCTTCCTAATAGGTCTCCCTTCCTCAAGTCACCCAACTACCACCCATCCTCCATAGGGTTACTCATTTTATTGTGTAAATTACAATAGTTCATTAGCTATAACTCATTTTATCTCTATAACTATCTGAGGAAAATAGTAAAAGTTGTTATTCTTCAGTTGTTCAGCTGTGTCCAGCTCTTTGTGACTCCATGGACCATGTTGTCCATGGGATTTTCTTGGCAAAGACACTATAGTGGTTGGTGAATTCCTTCTCTATTGGATTAAGGCAAACAAAGGTTAAGTGATTTGGCTGGTGTCTGAGGCCAGATTTGAATTCAGGTCTTCCTCACTCCAGGCCCAGTGCTTTATTTGCTGAACCATTTAGATTCCCCCTATGGTGAAAGTGGCATATACTTTAAAAAAAAGTTTTTAAATAAAAAAGTACAATCAAACCAATAAGCACTTAGAAATATAAAGGAGAAGAGGAGGAAGAAAAAGAAAGAAGAAACAAGGGAAGGAGAGAGACAGACAGAGAGAGATTGTTTCTATGGAAACAAATGTGTACATATATAAACTCAGGGAAGGACCTGTTATCTCATAGATACAAGGAACTCCAGATGAGACAATCCTTCCTACCAGTGCAAGTCAGCAGTTTGGGGTTTAGAGACTTGCCTAGGGCATTGAAAAGTCACGTGACTTACTTGTCAGGTGACACACTTGTTCAGGGTCCCACTGCTGATAGGTATCAGTTATTATTATTGTTACCCTCTCATTTTCAGTAGTGTCCTACTCTTACTGAAATGGTTTACCGTTTCCTTCTTCAGCTCATGTTACAGATGAGGGAGCCAAGGCAAACAGGGTTAAGGGACTTGCTCAGGATCACACAAAGTGTCTGAGGTCAGATTTGAACTCAGGAAGATGAGTCTTCCTGATTACAGGGCGAACACTGAGTTACAGGTATCAGAGGCAGAGGTCTCCCTGGCTTCAAAGTGAGTTCTCTATGTATTACACCAGATGTGTCAAACACATGGCCTTGGTCAACATTTCCAAATGTGGCCTAAACCAAATTAAAATGTAGCAGGGAAATATTTAGCAAAATTAGTAAAAAGTGCAATAAACTCAAGATAAAACTACATTTTCAGACTATGTCAATATGTGGCTGGCAGGGATCCTCATGTAAAGATTAGTGGTTTCTACTTTGATTTGAGTTTGATGCCACTGAACTATACTATACAGCCTTTCATTTAGAATAAATATGTAGGAACTAATTAAAGATATTGAAGGTCACCAGCAATTGGGGTGGGGGGGGGAACAGGTGTATGGATGTGGCGTATTCTAAGTGTAGGGGTTGGTCAGTGTAAGTACACAGAGACAGGAGATGGAATACCGTGTTTATGGAACAAAAAAAGTCTATCTGGATCACAGAGTTTGGGAAAGGAGTGCTCAAAGAGGTATGGGGAGGCTGGATAGGTAGGATGGGGCCAGGCAGTAAAGGGCTTTAAAAGCTGAACAACAGAGTTTGTATTTTTATCCCAGAGGGGAGGGCATGGTAGGGGGGTATTATTGAAACTTATTGAGTGGGAGAGTGATAGTTCTGCACTGAAGTAAAATAACTTTGGCACTTGTATGGAGGATGGGTGGAAGTCGGGAGACTTGAGGAAGGGAGACCCATTAGGAGGCCACTGCAATAGTCTAGGCAAGAGATAATGAGGTAGAACTAAGGTAGAAGTTGTATAAGGAGAAAAAAGAGATCAAAAAGGCAGCTAGAAACTGTCAAGGGAATAAAAAATGAAACAAACCTAAGTGATTCCTCCAATTTAAATAATATTTTTCTTTCCTTAGACATCTTCGACCTTAGTTCCACCTCATCATCTCTTGCTTAGACCAATGCAATGGCTTCCTAATATGTCTCCCTTCCTCAAGTCACCCAACTACCACCCATCCTCCATAGGGTTACTCATTTTATTTTGTAAATTATAATAGTTCATTAGCTATAACTCATTTTATCTCTATAACTATGTGAGGAAAATAGTAAAAGTTGTTATTCTTCAGTTGTTCAGCTGTGTCCAGCTCTTTGTGACTCCATGGACCATGTTGTCCATGGGGTTTTCTTTGCAAAGATACTAAGTAGTTGAAAATGAAATAACCAGTTAATTTTATTAGTACCTTGGGTGAAAAGTGGTGAGTTTTTAGTGGAGGTGGAGAAAGGAGAGGGGAGATGAAGATGGCTTAGATATGGAGTCTTAAATCTGAAATATATACATACATACTGCATATGACATTTGGTGTTAAGTGACTTGCCCAGAGTCACACAGCTAATGTCTGAGGCTGTATTTGAACTCAGGGTCTTCTGACTCCAGGACTGGTGGTCAGTCCACTGTGCCACTTAGCTGCCCCTGATTACCCATATTTTTAAATAATTTCCTTCCCTGAACCCAAGTCATAATGTAATGGAATACTTACCACCATTTGGTTCTGGTCCTAGCTAGATGCTGCCTAGCTGAGTGACCTTGCAAGTCATTTATTCTGAGTCTCAGTTTCCTCTTCAGCAACTGAGGGTATTAATACCCATCTGACCTGCCTCACGGGGTATTTGTAATAAATGAGATAACATAGGTCAAAGTATTTGTAAAAGTGTGAAATGTTATCTACATGGCTGGTAATACTGTTATCATTAATAAGTATAATGATTTGGTCCTTCAACAAACATTTAGTAGTATACTGTGTAGCAGGCAAGTTGCTATGTTTTAGGAATACAAATATAAAATAGATTGTTGTTCCCAAGGGAATTTTAATCCTTGTTGGTGTAGGGAGAACATATTGCAATATTAATAGAAGCATGGTCCAAAAAGTAATATACACAGTAGTGAGTGGCTGATGGTGGTGGAGGAGGAGGTGATAGTGGTAGGTAGAAAAAGAGAAATTCAAAGTGCTCTAGGAAAATCTGAGCACTTTTATTTTGGGGGAATCTGAGAAGACTTCACAGAGGAGGTGGTGTTTGAGTTGATTCCTTGAAGGAAGAGAAGGATTTTGAAAGTTTATTTCAGGAGGGAATGCATAGCCCTATATCATTGTTGTTGTAGTTGGCATCAATTATTCCCCCACACCCTTCAAGAAGAAGTCCTCCCTTGTACCAAAAAGTAAATTTGAGCAGAACAAAATCATACATGTTTGTCTGAAAATCTTGTTTTATTCTGTACCTCTAGTCCCTCCCCTGTCTGCCATGCTTTACCATCAGCCCTTTGGAATTTTATCTAGTCACTGCTTTGATCAGAATTTCTTTCAAAACTCTTTGTCTTTACAACATTGTTATTGTGTACATTTTTCTGTTTCTGCTCAATTCACTTCATTTGTTCATACAAGTCTTCTAAATTTTCTTGGAATTCACCCCCTCTTCATTTCCTTTGGCACAATATATTTCATTCCATTCAAATACTGTAATTTGTTCTGCTATCTTGTTTTAATTTTTTTTTCTGACCACAAAAAGTATGGCTATGAATAGGTTTGTAAATCTGGATCCTTTCACTTTGTATCTGATCTGTCCCTATGGGATTTTGCATAAGGTAAACCTGGTTGTTGACTTTTAATTTTCCTTTTCTCTTCCTTTAAGTTGGGGAAACAAAAAAAATTTGTCTGGAATTTATTAGGTCCTTTTGGGAAACATTAAGTATAAATAAGTACTTCTTTTAAAAAATTTTAAAAGCCATATGTAAAATATATCAAATTTATTCCCAGTTTTCAGTGATAAATTTCATGCTTAACAAGAATCGTTGATTACATCTTCTAAGGTTCTTGCCACCATCCTGTTTAAGACTTCCTCTGGGGCAGCCAGGTAGCGCAGTGAGTAAGAGCACCAACCCCAGGGTCAGGATGACCTGGGATCAAATCCAGGCTCAGATACTTAGCACCACACCCAGAAATAACTGGCCGTGTAACCTTGAGCAAGTTACTTAACCCCAATTGCTTAAAAAAAAAAGACTTCCTCAAAGTAGCATCCTTGTATCCTTAGGACCTTAAGCCTCAATGCAGAAACTAAATGTGGCAGAATTTGTAGACCTATGATAATAATATGGGTACATATTTAAGTTTATGTGAGGTCAACAGATTGAAGCCAAGATAGTGTTACAAAGATTGACACTGGTCTTTATTGGTGTTTGCTTCTGTCTTGAAAGATTGAGATTGAGGTTATTAAAAAGGAATTAGAATTACTTGAGTTCTACTTAGTGCATACCAGGCTTTCCTAAATGAATTCAACTCAGGTGCCATCTCTGAGAGGAGACTTTTCATGTTCTCTTTCTTAGTAAACAAAATTAAACAAACATTAAGCAACTACTGTTTGCAATGCTCTATTCTAGGTATGAGAGGTAAGGTATGGATAGGGAGAAGGGACTAGAGCAGGGGTGGGGAACCTGTCACTTCAAGGCCACATGTGGCCTTATAGCATGGCCTTGGGTGCGGGCTTTTGACTGACCCCAAGTTTTACAGAACCAATTATTTTATTAAGGCTAGTTCTTCTGTGAAGTTTGGATGTAGTCAAGGGGTCACACTTAAGGACCTAGAGGCCCACATGTGTCCTTGAGGCCACAGGTCCCCCACCCTTGGATTACACTTATGATTTAATTGGTTTAGAGAAGTTGAAGGTGAGGCAGCTCCCTCTACCAAGGCAAGTCAGTACTTCTTTGTCTCTCAAGGAGCTTCTTGTTGTTGTTTGGCCTTTGTTCCTAAAGAGGACATATGACATCACAAGAATGATGCCTTGACTTGTAAGTGAATTGGATTTAAGTGAGGCAGAGTTGTGCAAAGTCTTCAGCCTCACTCCTCTAGAGTCTAGTGATAGGACACAAGTCAAGATGACTGAAGAAGGAGAGGGTTAGCAATTTGCTTAGGATCACACAGCTAGTATGTGTCAGCAATGGGACTTAAACTCTAGTGTTCCTGGGGGCTAAAGATAAAACAGAACAGGAACCAGTTCCTTTTCATAGTGAGCTTACATTCTACACAGGGTATATAGCCTGTATAAAATGTTTTGAAGAAGAAGACTATATTAATAATTGATGGGTTGGGGGAGAAGGTCAGGAAAGATCTTATGTAGGAGATGGGACGTGAACTGTTTTTGAAGGAAGCTAGGATTATACCAGGCAGAGGTGAGGAAGGGCAGTGTGTTCCCAATGTTGGGAGACCATTTATACAAATATGCAGAAGGTGCGGGTTGGCATGTGGTTTTTATGTAACAGCTAGAAGACCCAGTATTTATTTCTGTCTACCTATCTGTATGAGAAATGAAGTTACTCCTGGGCAGGGATTGTTTTTCTTATTTAAATTTCTGTTCCCAGTTATCATTGCTTGCTGTTTGTCCTTGGCACCAGGGAGGTGATGCCACGACATGCAAGTGAATTGGATTTAAGCAAGGGAGGACTGTGCAAAGTCACCAGCTTCACTTTCTCTTTGGGAGCCATTTGGGTCTGTAGCCAGATATGGATTAGGACAACTGGAGTTGTCCCAGGATGCAGTTGGGGACCTTGACCTTTTCAAGCTAAGGTCTTTAACAGGTCTCAGTTTGACTGAGGCAGTGCTGGTAGCAGTGTGATTTAGGCTTAATTTGCTGCTGCTGTTTGTCCTTTGTTCCAGAAGAGGACTAAAACCTCATAATGCCTTGAAAAAGTAGATACTTACTGAAGACACGCTGGTTGAGTTGATTTGAATTGAATTTTTCCATAGTCCTTAAAATGAGCTTGATTAGATAGATCCAACATCAGTTATTTGTGCTTGGGTTACTTAGAAATGCTGGCCTGGGTTTTTTAGAATGGATACTTCTCAAAGTATGAGGTTAAAATGAACTGCAACTAATAGTTGAAAATCACTATAGTATACAGAATTGACAAGAGGTCTATCCTTGTTAATTAGCAGAACTGCAATAAGGATGTTGTATTGCCATCCAGAAGTGTGAAGCTTTGCTGTTAGACAGGATGTACAAACTTTCATTGGTTGGAGCAGTAATTCTTTTTTAATGTAAATTTCTTATATAATAGTAATAAATATAGCATATCATATAGCTGGAAGGTTGATGCTATAGAAGCCCAAAGCCTATTAAATAATATTTTATGTTCATGTTTATGGGATCAGCATTATCCCCATTTTACAGATGTGATAAATGTGGGTGAAATCTATGTGACTTGGGAGTAAGTCTACATAATGGATTAAGTGGCAAAGTTTTAAACAATATATTTCAGGCCCTGACTTAAGAACATTCTACTTATATGAATAAATGTCTCTTACATTTGTTCTAGTCAGGGAGTCACATACTTTCTCACTATCACTGTTTGCCACCAGGGATTCTTGATTCTTCCTTTCTCCACCTCATTTTCTTCATGCTGGGTTTTAACTCCCTGCCCCCAAATCCATGGAGTACAATCCAACTTTTCTTTGTCCACCCCTGTCTATGGGAGGGCGGTATCTTGGCTATTTTTGAAGTGGCCAAGATAGAAGAAATAAGGGCCCCTAATCTGATGCTGATAACTAATTAACTATCCTTATGCATATCTTCTCAACACTCAGTGTTCCAAGGTAGTATGATTTGAGGGATAAGTTATCAGCCCTGAGCTTGGTAAAATCAGAGACTTCGAGTTGGAAAGGGACTTTTTCATGTAGCCTAGGTATTTTGGATTTTTGCAGATAAGAACTGAGTTTCAGAGAGGTTAAGTGTTTTGCCAGAGCATGAGAGGTAAGTAGTAAGTAATCCAGGCTGACTCCAAACCCAGCATTGTTGCCATTACTCTAAGCTGCCTTAGGGAAAGACTGTCGTAATAGGGTTTAGTATTCCCAGACAGTCTCCCATCCAAACACTAACCAGGCCTGACCTTACCTCTGAGATCAGAGCGGATCAGGGAATTTCAGGGTGGTATGGCCTCTGGGATTTTGACTGATGACTGGTGATTTAAGAATTATACTGCTTGTATATATCAGGGCTTGGGGCTAGGTCCGTGATGCAAAGCTTCATTCCTTGCTCAACTCCAGCTACTCAACCAGTCATCGCTGTGAACTTTAGCCTTGGAGCAAGATCTTAAATGGCATGAGTGTTCAAGAGCATGAGTTAGTCAGCTTTTGGAGGTCCTGGCAGCCAGAGGAGCTCCCAGGACAAAGTGTACATTGACCTTACTGTCTTAAAACCTACCCCCTAACCTGAGTCACACTTTGATGAGTATGAAACTAAAGGAAGAGACATTGTGAAAGTCATATTTGTTTTGAACATTTGTTTTGTGCCAGACATTGCACTTATGGTAAGATGTGGTAGTGAGACTACTGTCATAGCTTCTTTTCCAATTAATCTCCTCTACAATCTCTTCTCCAAGAATAAGTCTTTGAAAAACACAAATCTGACTGGGTACCTTTCCTACTAAAAACCAAACAACAATCACTCTCAATTAGAGCCCTGTTGTTCTTTTTAAGACTGAATATAGATTCTTGAGCTTGGAATTTTAAAGCCCTCAGTAATCTGATATTCTCTCACTTTTCCAGGTTTATTTCCCACTACATCCTTCCACAGACTCTGTGGTTCAGTCAAACTGGCCTACCATCTATTTACCAAACTTGGCATTAGGTTTCACTTATGCTTTCCCTTGTGCCTTTGGGCAAGTTGTACTCTGTTCATGGAAGGCACTCCTTTTCCCACCTCTACTTCTCAGTATTTTTAATCATCCTTCTAGGCTTTATTCTTCTTAATGCTTTTCTTTGTTCTTGTATTTGCTTATGTGGTATACTCCCTCTCCTCTTTGCCAATGGAAAGTAAACTCTAGGCAAGTTGTGATTTCTTTTTTGTGGAGGGGGGAAGGGTTGTCTTTGTGTCCCTGGTCCTTGCATAAAGTAGAGGCAATAAAATAATAATGGTAGGATAATAGATTTAGAGAGGGAAGGGACCTTAAGTTCTATCTAGTCAAAACTTCTCATTTTATAGACGAGGAAAAATCGAATAGAGGTTGATGACTTGCTCCAGACCACACAACTGTTAAGTTTCTGAGGTGGAATATGAACCCAGGTCTTCTTAATTCAAAGTTCGGTGCCATATCTACCACAATGTGGAGACTTTCTAGAAATATTTATTAAATTTAATAATTTTTTTCAATTTTATTTTATTAAATTTATTTATCCACATTTAGTTTATAATATTCGGTTCCACAATCCCTTGAGTTCCAAATTTTTTCTCTCTACCCCCCCCATGTTGGTATGCAATCAAATATAAGACCTACAATTACTTTCACATTAAGCATTAGTCAGCTTGTAAAGAAGAATTATAACCAGTGAAGTGAACAACATGAAAAAAGGAATGAAACAAAACTAAACACAAAAGAGAAAGCAGGTTTTTTGCTTCAATCTGCATTGAAACTCCATAATTCTTTTCTCTGGTTGTGGATTTCCTTTCCATCATGAGTGTTTTGTAGTCTTATAACCTTGCATTGCTGAGAGGAGCCCAGTCTATGAGACCTATTAGTCATAGATGCGATGTGTCTGTAATTGTGTTCAAAGTTCTCCTGGTTCTGCTTTCCTCACTCCACATCAGTTTGTGTAAGTCTCTCCAGGTTATTACGAAGTCCATCTGCTCCTCATTTCTTAAAGCACAATAGTATTCCATTACATTCATATACCACAACTTGTTTAGCCATTACCCAATTGATGGGCATCCCTTTGATTTCCAATTCTTTGCTACCACAGAAAGAGCTGCTATAAATATTTTTGTGCAAACGGGTCTTCCTCCCACTTGTATGATCTCTTTAGGATACAGCCCTAGAAATGGTATTGCTGGGTCAAAGGGTATGCACTTTTTTTATAGCCCTTTGGGCATAGTTCCAAATTGCTCTCCAGAATGGTTGAATCAGTTCACAACTCCACCAACAATGCATTAGTGTTCCAATTTTTCTACATCCTCTCCAGAATTTATCATTTGCCTGTTTTGTCATCTTATTCAATCTGACTGGTGAGATGTGGTACCTCAGAGTTGTTTTGATTTGCATTTCTCTAATCAATAGTGATTTAGAGCATTTTTTGTATATTTATAGATATCTTTAATTTCTTTCTCTGAAAACTGCCTGTTCATATCCTTTGACCATTTATCAATTGGGAAATGCCTGGTATTCTTCTAAATTTGACTCAATTCTCTGTATATTTTAGAAATGAGACCTTTATCAGAGACACTGGTTATAAAAATTCTTTCCCAGTTTTCCACTTTCCTCCTAATCTTGGTTAAATTAACTTTATTTGAACAAAAACTTTTAATTTAATTAAATGTGATCAAATTTATTTAAATGTGATTAAGTTTAATTTAATGTAATCAAAATTATCCATTTTGCATTTTGTGATGCTCTCTATCTCTTGTTTGTTCATAAATTCCTCCCTTCTCCATAAATCTGACAGGTAAACTATTCCTTGCTCTCCCAGATTGCTTAGAGTCTCAGTCTTTATATCTTGATCATGCATCCATTTAGATTTTATTTTGGTATATGGTGTAAGATATTGGTCTATGCCCAGTTTCTGCCATATTTGTTTCAAGTTTTCCAAGCAGTTTTTGTCAGATAGTGAATTCTTATCCCAGAAACTAGAGTCTTTGGGTTTGTCAAACAGTTGATTACTATAGTCATTGACTATTGTGTCTCCTGTACCTAATCTATTCCACTGATCCACCACTCTATTCCTCAGCCAGTACCAAGTAGTTTTGGTGACTGCTGCTTCATAATACAGTTTAAAATCTGGTATGGCTAGGCCAACTTCCATAGCATTTCTTTTCATTAATTCCCTTGATATTTTGGACCTTTTGTTCTTCCAGATGAATTTTGTTACTATTTTCTCTAGCTTCATAAAATAATTTTATGGTAGATTTATTGGTATGACACTAAATAGGTAAATTAATTTAGGTTAAATTGTCATTTTTATTATGTTAGCTCAACCCAGCCACGAGCAACTGATGTTTTTCCAATTATTTAGATCTTACTTTATTTGTGTGAAAAATATTTAATGATTGTATTCATATAGTTCCTGGTTTTGTTTTGACAGGTAGATTCCCAAATATTTTATAGTGTGTTCAGTAACTTTAAGTGGAATTTCTCCTTCTATTTCCTGCTGTTGAACTTTTTTAGAAATGTATAGGAATGCTGATGATTTATGTGGGTTTATTTTATATCCTGCAACTATGCTAAATTTATTTATTATCTCAAGTGGTTTTTTTCTTGATTCTCTAGGTTTCTCTAAGTATATCATCATATCATCTGCAGAGAGTGATAGCTTAGTCTCTTCTTTGCCTAACCTAATTCCTTTGATTTCTTTTTCTTTTCTTATTGCTACAATTAACATTTCTAGTACCAAATTGAATAAGAGTGGTGGTAGTGGACATCACATCGTTGTTTCACCCCTGATCTTATTGGAAATGCTTCTATCTAATCCCCATTACATATAATACTTGATGATGGTTTTAGATAGATGTTACTTATTATTTTAAGGAAGACTCGATTTATTCCTAAACTTTCTAGTGTTTTTAATAGGAATGGGTGTTGAGTTTTGTCAAAGCCTTTTTCTTCACCTGTTGAGATAATCATATGATTTCTACTAGTTTTGTTATTTATATGACAGATTATACTAATAGTTTTTCTAATATTGAACCATCCTTGCATTCCTGGAATAAATCCTACCCAATCAAAATGTATTATTCTTGTGATAAGTTGCTATAGTCTTTTTCCTAATATTTTATTTAAAATTTTTGCATCTATATTCATGAGAGAAATTGGTATATAATATTTTTCTCTGTTTTGGCTGATTTAGGTATCAGTACCATATTTGTGTCATAAAAAGAATTTGGTAGGACTCCTTTTTCTCCAATTTTCCCAAATAGTTTATAAAGTATTAGAATCAATTGTTCTTTAAATGTTTGATAGAATTTGCCTGTAAAACCATCTGGCCCTGGAGATTTTTTCCTAGGAAGTTCATTGATTGCTTGTTCAATTTCTTTTTCTGAGATGGGGTTATTTAAGTATTCTGCTTCCTCTTCAGTTAGTCCGGGTAATTTGTAAATATTCATCCGTTTCACTAAGATTATCAAATTTATGGGCATACAATTGGGCAAAATAATTCCTAATTATTTAATTTCCTCTTCATTGGAGGTTAATTTACCCTTTTCATTTTTTATAGTGGTATTTGGTTTTCTTTTTTTTTAATCAAGTTGACTAAAGGTCTATCAATTTTATCATGTTTTTTTTTTCATAAAACCAGCTCTTAGTTTTCTTTATTAGCTCAATAATTTTCTTAATTTCAATTTTACTAATCTCTCCTTGGGTTTTCAGTATTTCTAACTTAATATTTAATTGGGGATTTACAATTTGTTCTTTTTCTAGCTTTTTCAGTTGCATGCCCATCTTATTGATCCCCATTTTCATTATTTTATTCATGTATGCATTCAGAGATATAAAACTTCCCCTAAGAACTGCTTTTGCTGCATCCCACAAGTTTTGGTATGTTGTCTCATTATTGTCCTTCTCTTGAATGAAATTACTGATTGTTTCTATGATTTCTTGTTTGAACAACTCATTCTTTAGGATTAAATTATTTAGTTTCCAATTAGTTTTTAATCTATCTTTCCATGACCCTTTATTACATATAATTTTTATTGCATCTTGATCTGAAAAGGATGCATTTAGTATTTCTGCCTTTCTGCACTGGATTGTAAGGTTTTTATGCCCTAATACAGGGTCTATTTTTGTGTATGTGCCATGTACCACTGAGAAGAAGCTATATTCCTTCTTATCCCCATACAGTTTTCTCCAGAGGTCTATCATATTTATCTTCTCTAACATTCTGTTCACCTCCTTAACTTTTTTTCTTTTTTATTTTGAGGTTAATTTATAATGTTCAGAGAGGGGGAGATTGAGGTCCCCCACTAGTGCAGTTTTGCTATCTATTTCTTCCTCTAACTCCTTTAAATTTTCCTCTAGGAATTTGGATGCTATACCAGTTGGTGCGTATATATTTAGTAATGATATTGCTTTGTCACTGGTAACTTTTAGCAGGATACAGTTTACTTTCTTATCTTTTTTGATTAGATCTATTTTTGCTTTTGCTTTATCTGAGATAAGGATTGCTACCCCTGCTTTTTTTCACTTTAGCTGAAGCATAATATGTTCTATTCCAGCCTTTTACCTTTACTGTATGTATATCCCCATGTTTCAAATGTGTTTCTTGTTAACAGCATATTGTAGGATTATAGTTTTTAATCCATTCTGCTACCTGCCTGCATTTTATGGGGGAATTCATCCCATTCACATTATAGTTGTGATTACTATCTATGTCTTTCCCTCCATCCTTTTCCCTCCCCTGTTTATTCTATTATTTTTCCCTTTTCCCTTTACCTCCTTAAGAGTTTTCCTTTTTGGGGTAGAGCCAATATGGTGGAGTAGAAGCAGAAAATTCTGTGACCTCCCCCCACAACCACCTCAAATACCTAAAAAATATGACTCTAAACAAATTTTAGAGCTACAGAAACCACAAAGTGACAGAGAGAAACAAATCTCCTGCTGAAGGCAGCCTGGCAGGCTGACAGGAAGCGTTCATCATAGCACGCTGGATGCTGAGCGCAGTCCCGCATGAGCCGTGCGGGTTTGGCCCGCCCCAGGGAGGCAGCAGCAGCCAGGGCAGATTTCAGGAGAGTGAATCACCAGCAGCTGTGGCGGTTTCCAGACTTTTCAACCCATAAATGCCAAAAAGAAAGTAAAAGGTCAGTAGGGAACTCTGTTGTAAAAGAAGGGCTTGGTCTGGCCCCTGCCCTCAGGGCAAGAGATGGTGGAGGCACAGTGGCTACAGCATCTGATGTGTGACTGCCTCAGGAGATCCTGACCTACAGATTGTAGGGGGAGCCAAGCCACCATTCAGAGGGTAATTGATCTTTCTTTGACCTGCTTGGATCTGGGTCTTTTTCTTGGGAGGTGGTCCTGGGGTGAGAAATGCCAGTTTGCCAGTGTGGTGTCTATAGAGTGAGCACCCTCTTCAGACCTCTGACAACATTGGAACAAAGCTGTCCTCTCTGGAAGTAGAGTTCTACTATGGCAAATAGCTAAAAAGTCAAGTACTTGACTGGCAATATGAGCAAGCAGAGGAAGCACAAACAGACCATATAATCCTTTTTTGGGGGGACAAAAAGGATCAAAGCATGGAATGGGAGGAAACAATGAAGTCAAAACTCCTGCATCAAAAGCTTCCATGAAAGATATGAGTTGGTTACAGGCCATGGAGGGGCTCAAGAAGGATTTTGAAAATCAAGTAAGAGAAGTATAGGAAAAATTGTGAAGAGAGGAGAACAATGCAAGAAAATCATGAAAAGAGAGTAAACAACCTGACTGAAGAAAATAACACCTTAAAAAAATAGACTAACTCAAATGGCAAAAGAGGCCCAAAAAGCCAATAAGGAGAAAAATGCCCTAAAAAGCTAAATTTGTTAGATGGAAAAGAATTTCAAAAACTCATTGAAGAGAATAATTCCTTCAGAATTAAATTGGAGCAAATGCAATCTAATGACTTTATGAGAAATCAAGATACCATTAAGCAGATCCAAACAAATGAAAAAAATAGAAGGCAATGTTAAATATTTCATTGGAAGAAAACCCACTGACCTGGAAAATAGAACCAGGGGAGATAATTTAAAAATTATTGGGTTACCTGAAAGCCATGATCAAAAAAAGAACCTAGAACTCATCCTTCAAGAAATTCAAATTCAACTCTCTTTTGCTAACTCAACATCTTCTTCCCATCCCTTAAGTTTTATTATCCCCCAAGGTTCAGTTCTTTACCCACTTGTCTCTCCCCACTAGGGTTCCTATCCTTCTATGAATAATGTACCCTTTAGCAGTCTAATGATCCCTTTCTCAGAAAAAAAAAATCTTTTCAAATAAATAAAGCAATATACACAAGATTAAAAAGGAAGTCAATTACATTGAAATAGTTATAACAATTTTTTTTTAAGTTCACAGAATTGCAGGGATGGCCATTAATTGGGGAATGGCTAAACAAGATGTCACTTCGAGTTAAGAATTCCTGATCTATAAACTCATCCACCTCCATGGCTTCACTTATCATTCTCAAATCTCCCTAAACTCAACCTCTGCCCTGAGGTCCAGACCTATATCTCCAACTTCCTGAAGGAGATTTCTAATTGGACTTTATTCTGATACATAACATTAAGTACATCAAAAACAAAATTACTATTCTTCAAAAAAAACCTGCCCCTCCCCCTAACGTCTCTATTTTTTTAAAGATAGTACCAACATCAGTGGAATAGAAACCCTAGCACCACTCATCTTAAGAGTCATCTTTCCTCTCTCTCACATTCCCACACCTACCCTTCAATCTATCAGTCCAATGGCAATTTCTCCCTGTGTACTCCCACTATAATAACCCCAACTGGGCCTTCATTACCTCATCTGGACTAAGATGATAACCTCTTAACTGGTTTTCCTCTGTCCAATCTAACCTTTCTCCAAAATTTCCCTCAGCTCACTGTCAGAGTAATCTTCCTACATACTACTGATACATACGCACTGATCCTCAAAATTGGTCAGTGATTCTAATTAGCTAATAAATCAAGTATGAACTCTAGCTCTTGGTATTTAAGGCCCTTCACAATTCAGATCCAACCTAGATACTCTACGTTTAAACTCTTCTGCACTCCTCTCCATACCCATTCTTACTCTCCCTTCTTCCAACTCCAAACCTTTTCTTACAACATGTCCTGCTATCTCAAATATGCTCTCTCCCCTAAAATTTTCCATAGAACTTTGCCCTCAATCTCTCCTTTTTTGCTTATCACATTGTTCCTTATAGCATTAGGATCAAACTCAAATGAAATGCATCCCTAGGGCCTGCAAATTGACTTCTTGTTGCTGTTCAGCTCTTTCAGTTGTGTCTGACTCTTTGTGACCCCATTTAGGGTTTTCTTGGCAAAAATACTGGAATGGTTTGCCATTTCCTTATCCAGTTGTTTTTTGTTTGTTTGTTTGTTTTGTTTTTGTTTTTTAGCAGAAAAGGTACCCTATCAGACATGCTATAAGACTTTCAAATACATTAAGCAAGAGAAGCATGTGAAAGTAAACAGGGAAAGAAATCATAAGGAACTTATTTACATTCCTACATGGTAAAATGATGATTGTAACTCAGGAGACTTTTCTCAGTATGAGGATAGTTGAAGAGAATATATATGTGTATATATATGTATACATACATATATATACACATATAGGATGGAAGAAAGGCTATTGGATTTAGTAATAGGGAAGTTATGTATAAGTGTAATAAACCTATTGTATATCATTGAGAATAGAAGCCATATTTCAAGGGGTTGAGGATGTGAGATGATGGAGGAAGTTGATTCAGGGGTTGACATGTGACTTTAAAATAACATGACTGATTATTTAAGAAACACACTGAAAATCATAAATATAAATGTGTTGACCACTTTAAAGGAGTCACATTAGGAGTCTCGATCTATTGGGGTAGTTGAAAGAGTCCTGGACTTAGATTCAAAAGAGCTGGACTGCTGACTACATATTGATTTAGAAAATCACACATTTACATTTTCCTTCTTGTATTGAATTTTTCTTTATTTTGAGAAACATTCCCCAATTACATTTTAATCTATTTCTGGAGGCACTTGGGAGTTTTGTGGGTATCAAGTTTTATACTTCTGGACTAGAGGATTTCTAAGGCCCCTCCCAAATAAAACATTCTGAGATTCTGACTAATTTAAATGAATTACTTTTACTCCTTAGCACCATGGATGTGAAAGAGTCTTTATCCTCAAGAATATCATATTCAAGATGTTTTTGAAAGTCTTTTGGAATTCAGTATTTGAGGAAAGTTTTGTTTTGTTTTTGTTTTTAAAGTATATGGCCAGGCAGAACCATAAGTAGGAATTTTTTGAGTTCAGGGAAAATTCAGGTGAGGGCCACCAGAACATATTGATGAAGGCAAGTGTAGCGAGAGTGGGGAGAGAGAACAGTACCAGCTTTGGTAACTAACCAGAGGACAATCCAGTGCAAAAGCTACAGTTGTATCAGGAAAAGAGACCTATCTATGCTTTAAGGGGATGGAAGGGGAAGGAGAGGTTGTAACAAGAGCAGGACTCTCTGTGTAGTGGCTCAGGTAGTTACACTTAGGCTATTGGATGACTGAACTACATGAAGAGGAAACTGGATGGATTTTCTCCTCTAGGAAACCAGCTGTTAGCATAGCCTAATGATCACAGCTATGTCACCAGATTCATATGTGATTTTTCCCTTTTCCTTTTATTGGTAGAACTTGGTTAGAGCTGGAAGGCAGGTTCATAGGTGCTATTACCCTGAACTTTTTTTTTTTCCAGATTCTACCTTTATGCTCACAATCTGAAAAGAGCTCTGTGAGTGAGGAATGCAAAAACCCAGGGGCTGATTACCCCACCCATAGATTCCTCAGGCTGTGGCATTCCTCATGCCTCTGAAAGTGAGAACCCTTTGTGCCTTTTGGCATCTTAACTGAGTACAGAACTCTGACCTCTAACATCTTTGAATTCAAGCAAACCAGCCTTCTCTTCTATACATCCTTGACTTGTGAGCAGCTATTCAGAAAATTTTGGAGACTGATGATTGGGATATTTTTGTACTCCTAATTTGTGGTTGTGAAAACATATCTGGGTAGAGATGGTTTTTTATAAACAAATATAATGTGTGTGAAGTACGTATCTTCTGACATCATTCCTGAAAGTCAAAGTTGTATTGCTTCCTGATGCACCTTGGGGAAACTCAGAGTGTCATCCTGAGATGTTCTTTACCGGTATAGGTCATCTTCACAGGTTTAGGGACAGTAGGAACCAATAATACTTTTTCTTCCTTTTTGCCCTCTCCCTCTTTACTTGAGGGGTCAGCCTGTTTTCAGTCCTCTGTTCTTTGGGAATATTAAGGCCAAACAAATAGAAATAGATGTTGAAAACTCTTTTTTCTAGTTCTATTTTAGGGTGACACAGAAATATCTGGACTTCTCTGTATACAGTTCTTTAGAATGGTTTCTTTCATTTGATGGTCTCTCTCCTTTTTAAAGCCTTTGCTCAACAAGGAGGGTCTTTATGGATAATGAGGCACTTATACACAGCATGTTAGATTATCCCTTTGACAGTTAGAAATCTCTTGCTTTTTAAACTTGAAGTTTCTAGCCAAAATGGGAGATCTGCTGGGCAAACAAAATTGTTATGAAAAGGAAACTGAATCAGTGTTAGGAAATTTACTGTAGTAGTGAGATTGCCATCTTCCCTCAGCATTTAATTTTTCTGTGGAAGATTCTGTATGAGGTAAGCTGATGAATTGTGTCTCTGAGCCAACAAAGCTTCTGTGGGTTCTTGGTATAGTAGTAACAGAGTAATCTAAGGTTTTGCGTCTGTGTGTGTGTTTAATAGATTGTACTACCATCCTACTTAAAGATGTAATTTGTGTGCATCAGATTTGGCAGCCACAGTTGGAAGCCTGAACCTTAGAACTGACCTCCTGCCAAAAGAAAGACATACCTTATGAATATGGTTTTATGTAGAGAATTTACAATCCACTGAGTAAGCAAAGGATTTACATTTTGACAGGTGGTATAAAAACACCACCCACATTATTTGTTTTTTGAGTGGGTGTAGTTAATGACTAGGTTCAATATATGTGACTGGGATTTAGGTTAGGAACCTCTCTAGATTTCCCCCTTTTTTGAGGCTGTTGTGGTAAGCTTAAGTTATTAATTTCTGTTGAATAAGTATCTAAAGGTTCATTTAAGATCGATTTTGGTGGAAGGTCTTTTTTCCTGGATTGTTTATTGTGATTAATTTTTTTTTTTTAATTTGGTGAATATCTTATGATCACAGAGGGTGTGGCACAGAGGGGTAAGCAACTGGAGCAAGGTATGACAATATCCTTGCCTACTGACGAAGACCCAATATGAAGGGGGAAGATTAGAGTAGAAACTGGGAACAGATCAGTACAGGTAAATTTTAATTTCATTTAAAATAAAAAAAAATTTTAAACTTCACAAACACCCTTTCCCTAACAAGGCTGAACATTTCCATATACCAAGTATATCAGACAAAGAGGTAAATCTTTGTGAAATCTTAACTCTCTATTGCATATATCTTGCTTTTAAAAGTAGATAATAAATTCACGTTATTTTCAAAGTAACTGCTTATCTGTGTTTCCTTCTTGTACAGGAAGCCACGAGGATAAACTGAGTTAATATTTCTTCAAAAGCACTAAGCACAGTGTCTAGCTCATGGTAGCCACTACATAAATGCTTACTCCCCTTCTATCAAAATAAAACATTGTTTATCGATTCCTCCTGGTATTGAGAGCCTTGGCTGTCCTTTTCTTGTATTACTTTCCTCTGTGGTTTCTTTCCTCAATTACTCATCTCTATTTGGTAGGACCTAGTGAAGGGAAACAAGGAAGAAAAGAAAGAGTCTGTGAATCTTCTGAAATTTATGCTGCAGTGTAATTTTATTTTTTTGGTGAAGTGTGGCCAAATAAAAACAAGTATGAGGTGGAGGGTCTGGCTTAGAGCTAGCAAAAGTGAGTATAGGATCAAAGGCTTTAGAGCTGGAAGGGACCTGAGAGGTTAAATGATCATCTGGTCCAACCTTCCCATTTTACAGTAATATAAGTTCCACATGGATAAGGAGACTTATTGGAGACCATCTAGGAAGTAAATGGAAGATACCAAATTTTGGACCAAGATTCCTGATTCCAAAAATAATGCTGCAAAAAGAAAGAAGGTGAGAATAGGTGAACCTAGGGGAACCCTGTCAGCATCAACCAGCTGCCAGAACAACTAAAATATTAATAAAAACAATTTACCTTTCTGTGGCTTTTCATTGAAAGGTCAAATGCTGAAGCTGAAGCTTAAATACTTTGACTACATAATGAGAAGACTGAACTCATTGGAAAAGATCCTGATGGTGGGAAGGATTGAAGGCAAAAGGAGAAGGGGATGGCAGAGGATGAGATAGAATCATGGAAACAGTGAACATGAACTTGGACAGACTTCTGGAGATAATGGAAGAAAGAAGGACCTGGTGTGTTGTGCTCCATGGGATTATGAAGAGTTGGACACTACTGTGCTTTCTGGTTACAAAGTAATTTACATTATAATTATTTTATATAAGCACATACTCAAAGCACTTACTCTCAGGGTTCTTCTCGGGATTAAATGAGATAATATATGTGAAGTACATTGTAACCAGAATGTCAGGTGACTTGCCCTAAATAATTTAGCTAGTTAAGAGATAATATAGTACTTGGCACATAGTAGGCACTTAATTTTTTTTAAACTTTGTTTTTTGTTTCAATTGTAGTAGAGCCATAGACTTCCAGTACTCCTGCTATATTACGTGCCTCATGATCCTGATAGCTAACATTGCAAAATAAAGAGCCTTCTTATGATCCATTTAGTATTTATAGCCTGCATTATGTTAACCTTCATTTATTTCTGTTGCTTTATTATATATATATATATATATATATTCTTTATATTCAACTAGATTGCAAACTCTTCTTTGAGATTTGTATTTCTTCCTAGTAATAATAGTAGTAACTAAAAGGCATTGTGAACAGAATTTATACATGTACAGATTCATACTTGAGTTCTGTGCCCAATGTTTTTGTTCACTATTCAATCTAATCAGTCATTCCTTAAGAAGATGAAGCTAAATATTATTAATTGGACTGGATATAGATTACAAGGAGAGTAAGCTAGAATTTCAGTTTCTGGCTCCAAATGGCACCCAAAACAAAGTCTGGACCAATTGGATTCTTTGGATTTGTTGAGGATAAATGTTATCTGTCTCCGCTTTCAGTTTTACCTTCATGAAACTTTTCAAGAGTTCTTTGTTTGAGCATCTAAAGATAAATGTTCATTTTTGTTGTTGTTGAGTCATTTTTTCAGTTGTGTCTGATTCTTTGTGATCCCATTTGGAGTTTTCTTGGCAGAGATGTTGGAGTGGTTTGCAATTTCCTTTACTAGCTTATTTTTTTTTTAAGCAATTGGGGTTAAGTAACTTGCTCAAGGTTACACGGCCGGTTATTTCTGGGTGTGGTGCTAAGTATCTGAGCCTGGATTTGATCTAGGACATCCCGACACTGGAGCCGGTGCTCTTACTCGCTTAGCCACCTGGCCACCCCTCTACTAGCTTATTTTTGAGATGAGGCAACTGATGCAAACAGGGTTAAGTGACTTGCCAAGGTCACACAGCTAGTTTCTGAGGCCGGATTTGAACTTAGGAAGATGAAAATTCGTGACTTCAGGCCTGGCACTCTATCTACTGTGCAATGCTTTTCAACAAACTTTCTGAATATAACATTCCATAAGTTCAGAGAAGTTCTCTCTTTTCCTTGATATCATAAATTTCATATAATCATAAGATCATAGATGCTAGAGCTATGAAAGATTTTAGAGATTATTATTCTTTATTAATTCATTTAAGCAGTAGATAGGCAAATCAATAGTTAGTTAAGGTTTATTAAAGTGACTGTTTTGGAAATTGAGTTTCACATTTTACCTTTATCAGGTTCTTAACCATTATTTGCTGCTAAGAGGTAGCTAGGTGGCACAGTAGAACATTTGACCTGGAGTCAGGAAGACTTGAGTTTAAATCCTGCCTTAGACTCTTACTTACTGGGTAACTTTAAGCAATTAACTTAAATTCTCTCAGCCTCAGGTATTTCATCTATAAAATGGGAATAATGTAGCATCTACCTCCCAGAATTGTGATGAGGATAAAATCACTTCACAAACTTTAAAGACTCATATAAATAGGGGTGGTTAGGTGGCGCAGTGAATAGAGTACCAGCCCTGGAGTCAGGAGGACCTGAGTTCAAATCTGGCCTCAGACACTTAACACAAAACTAGCTGTGTGACCTTGGGTAAGTCACTTAACCCCAATTGCCCTGCCCTCCCCCCTCCAAAAAAAAAAGAGTCATATAAATGCTACCAATGATGATGATAATGATATCACTTTATATTTCTTTGCCTCAGTTTCTTCATGTTAAATGGAAGAGCTGACCCAGAATAAGGTCTTTTCCAGGTCTGAAGTTTTATAAAGTAGAATTATATTCTTCTACCCTTATCTTCTTTAGCTCCTAGGGAAATTTGCTATATATTATTACTTTTATTTCAAAATAACTAATTTTTTTTCTTAATTTTTTAAAAAATTGAGTGCCAGCAAATGTAGCTGGAGAAAAAGAAAAGTAATGCTTATTACTATTTTTCCCCTCAGCATTTCTGTGAAAATTAGAGAGATGATATCTCTGAAGTCTGCGGGTCATTTAGTAAAAAAAAAACAACTTAGTATAAAGTTAGCATAAATAAACCCCTTGTTATTATGCCTAGTATTTTATTCTCATATATATATATATATATTTTTTTTTTTTTTGTGGTAACAAGAGAGTGACATGAGTAATGCTTTTGCCCTCATTTCATCATTTGATAATGTTTAAATGGAATGGGTAGAGACCATGGTCATTCTGCAAAAATGGGTTTTCTAGCAAAAAGAGAAAATATTTTGCAGAGTCACAGAGTGTTAGAGCTGAAAGGATCATAGGGATCATTTATTCCAAACCATCCTCACATTTCTTATTATTCAGTGAATCAAAACTCAAGGAGTGGAGGTCATACCATATGATCTCTCTAGGGTCCCTTTCACTTTGCAAAGAATTCTTTGGTCAAGGCAAACCTCAAAAAATAGGAAACATACAGAATGGATGAAGAAATTGAAACTCAGAAAGTGGAGGTGCCTTGCTTAAGGGTACATAACTAATTAGTGGCAGAATCGAGACTAGAATTAAACCCTTCTCTCTATTTTACTTCTTCCCCAACCATGTTGACAATTTGCTATTACAATTTTACTGGGGGAAAAGCCTTTTGGAATGATAGGGAAAAAACCATGGGTTCATTCTTTTTTTTTTTTTGTCTTTGAAGTAGGACATACAAAAATGAAACCAGAAATTACATGGCAGATTGACTTCTATTCATCATTCAAATCTTCTTTACTATCTTGTCATTTTCATCTTATAAAACTGGCATTTATATAGGGGTGGCTAGATGATGCAGTGAGTAGAGTGCCAGCCCTAGAGTTAGAAGGACCTGAGTTCAGATCCGGCCTCAGACACTTAACACACACACACACACACACACACACACACAAAACTAGCCGTGTGACCTTGGGCGAGTTACTTAACCCCAATTGCCCTCCAAAAAGGAAAAAACAAAAACAAAAACTGGCATTTTTATAAAAACAAGATTTTACATAAATGTTCTGAGGTGAAGTAGTTTTTCCTGTACTCCCCCTCCTGATTTTTCTGGACTTTATTTTGGATATGAAATAGTAGGGTTTTTTGTTTTTGCCTTTTAAAGAAAATCAGGTATCTGACTATATTTGTACTTAGCCATAGAAATTAAAGTATATTTCTAACACTCTTAAGTTAAAAGTCAGGTTTAAAAATTAAGAGGATAAAGTTATTTTGCCTTATAGTATATTTCCTCATTTTTTGGTAAGCAAGCCAACTTTAATTTGTGCAGAAGAGAGGAAACTAAGCAATGTTTTCTTGGCGTGAAATTAATGTGAAGACAGTACTATAAATAAGTTTTACTGAATGTGGCAATATAGAGGAAGAAATAATTTTGGAAGAAACCAATGTTTTAACTCTGGCTTGGACAAATTTTAGTTTTGTTTTTGTTTAAACATCTCTTTTTTACCTTTGTCTCTGTGAAAGCTGATTCATTCTTTTCCTTTCCTTAGAATAGCAGTTGTCAAAAATTTTTGGTCTCAGCACTCCTTTATATATAGTCTTAAAAAATTATTGAGGACCTCTTTTTGTTATGAGCATTATGTTAATTGATATTTACCATGTTGGAAATTAAAATGTCTTAGTATCGTTATGAAAATTGTTTTTACCTCAGGGAGCTCCTTAAGTATCTTGGGGACTCCTAGGTGTCCCTGAACCACACTTTGAGAACTATTTCTTTAGAAGAATGATTTACTATCTCAGGTTTCAGATATGTGAAAAACAAGTATATCTTCAGGTATCTCTAAGGGTGTCATGAATTTCTTAAAGCAAAGTTGTTTTTAATTCACTTTAAACAATGATTGTAGCTCACTTTTAGTAGTCCTTTAGATTTTGCGATGTACTTTGTTTATAGCAACCCTGTGAATTAGCTAGGTTGTGAAACATTTCTATTTTGTAGGAAAGAAAGTTGAGGTGTACAAAGGTCAAGCAACTTCCTTATAGTCGCATAGCCAACAATGGCATGAATCTCCACATTTTTCACCTGACCACTACCCTGGGATATCTTTGCCTCTGTGCCATGTCCCTGTGGCAAATGTTCCCCCTAGCCCCTCAGCTTTTCAGCTTCCATTTGTATGTTATCTTTCCCTTGTGAGCCCCTTGATGGCCGTGATTATCTTTCTTTTTTCGTATTTGTATCCTCAGTGCTTAGCACATAGTAGGTGTTAAATGTTTATTAAGTACTGAATTCTGTCTCCTGATTTTAAGTCCATCCCTCTGTCTGTGGATCACACTCTGCATCCCTCACATATTGATAGGTCAGTGGTATTGTATGTCAAAGGTGTAATGCGAAAATGCCAAAGAAGGTTAATTATTCCTTCTTAAGAAATTAAGAGGAAAGAATAATAGCAGATTTATAGTAGCAATGTTCTTTGTAACCTTTGTGCAGGTCTGACCACGTCATCCAATCCCCCAGTAAACTTCAGTGGCTTCCTATGACCACCAGGATCAAATACAAAATCCTCCATCTGGCATTCAAAATCCTTTATAACCTGCCTCCCCTCTCAACTTTCCAATCTTCTTACATCATTACACTCTCTACATACTCTGCAATCCAGTGACATTGGCCTTCCCTGCTATTCTTCACAAAAGATACTCTGCTCTCAGTTCTAGGTGTTCGGGCTGTCCTCATAGTTAGAGTGCTTTCCTCCCTTATTTCTTCCTATTGTTTTCCCAGACTTCCTTCAAGTCTCAACTAAAATCCCATCTTCTACAGTGTCTTTCCCAATTCTTCAATTCTAGCATCTTCTCTCTTTTTTTCCTATTTATTTTGTATGTGTATATTTCTCTATATAGATACACACATATATGTATGTATATATAGATTCTACATAATTAATTACTTCTTGTCTCTCCCATTAGATTGTAAGTTCCTTTTTTTTTTTTTAAAGCAATTGGGATTGAGTAACTTACCCAAGGTTACACAGCCAGTTTTTTGGTGTGGGTGTTAAGTATCTGAGGCTGGAACCGATCCCAGGTCCTCCCGACTCCGGGGCCGGCGCTCTTACTCACTTCGCCACCTAGCCACCCCTAGATTGTAAGTTCCTTAAGGGCACACACTGTCTTTTTGCCCCTTTTTGTATAGCACAAAGCACACATAAAGGCTGGCATGTAGTAGGAGTTTAATCATTTGACTGACTTTTATTTATCAATTTGACTGACTGACCCTGTGTTGAGGATCTTTGCTAGAAGCTCCATTTTAATTTTTTGTTTTCTCCTCCTGTATTTCTTTTCTAAGAGTCTTGTTTTTCTATCCACCTTCTGAAGTCAAATGTCATATATGCCGAAGTACCTTCAAAACATACATATCCTTTGTCCTTTTCTAATTTTAGCAATAATAATGATTAGATGCCGACCAGCTGTTTTGGAAAGAGAGTGGAAGGGTGGAATAGGGGTCAGGTTAAATGGAGGTAAGACTTGACAAGAAGAGAAAACTTCTCAATGGCTTTAGCATAAGGTAGCCTTATCTTAGCAGGTGAGGTGATAGTTCACTTGGCATCCTTTGTTTTTCACTCTTTTTCCATGTCCTTCATTCCTTCATTCTATATTTGTTGAGTATCTAGTTTAGCCCGTATGCTGAGACAGTTTTATCAGGGTGTGGTCACTGAACATGCTATACAGCTTCTTGGATCCGTAGGTGAGAGTTGAATGAAAGGTGGACTCCAAAGGTAGGTGAGCAGCTCTAAAAAGCAAGCCCTCCACCAGAAGAGCTAGTCCTCACTTAACATCCCGGACACCATCTTGGCCGACGGGCTAAACCAGGTTGAGGATAACCAACAGGCCTCAAACCCTTTGGTGAGTTAGGGAGATGGTTACCCCAAGCATGTGCAGACTCATCCCTTGGCAGAATGGTCAGAGGAGAACAACTTATTCCATAGCCATGAAGGCGGTTGAAGCAGGTGCTGTGGAGTGCTTAATCAGACATCAAAGATGTTACAATCATCCACTATGTCTGAGCCAATCGTCATTTGTCTTGTCATTGGACTTCAGTGACTCTGGAAAAGAGAATGAGGCGGCCAACTTTGTGCAATTCTGCCTTACTTAAATCCAGTACCCACATAAGTCAAGACTGTGATGTCATTGGTCTTCTTTGAAAGAAGGATCAACAGCAACGACAATTGAGTATATTTTCTGTGCAAGGCTCTCTGCTAGGTATCAGCAGAGTAGGTTCAATGAAAAAATTTACCTTTACAATAAATTTATTATAAATAAATTTACACCTGTCCACCAGGATCTTTTACTATTATAGTAGGGTAATCCAGTCTAGAAGAGGTGGGAACTTCTTCCATTGACTCATTTGTCAGTAAGAATAAGTGCTCTTAACCTGAGGTCATTAAATAGATTTCGGGGTGGGAGGGGGTGAGGGGATCTATGAACTTGGATAGGGAAAAGAACCCAATTAAATATTGATTTTTATTACTAGTTTACAACTGAAATTTATAATTTTCTTTCATCATAAATTTTTAAAAAGTATTCTGAGAAATGGTCCCTAGGTTTCATCAGACTGCCAAAAGAGTTGGTGACTAAAAACATTAAGAACCTCCGACTTGGTAGCTAAGTCATACACGGTAAGTTACCTGAGGCAAGAGAAGTGAGGTGATTTGCTCAGGGTCAAACAATGTTAGAAGGAAATTTGAATTCTTACATATAAGCAGCTATATTCACTACATCATGATGATGATTATGGAAGGCTATGAGAATAGGAGAGAAGAGATCACACAAAGAAACAGATTATCAAATATTAGGCACGTGAGGGTACCTTTTAATTGGGAATGGCTGAACAGATTATGGTATATGAATATTATGAAATACTGTTGTGCTTTAAGAAATGATGACAAAGATGGTTTCAGAGAAACCTGGGAGGATTTGCATGAAATGATGCAGAGTGAAGTGAGCAGAACTTGGAGAATAATTTATAGTATAGCAACATCATTGTAAAAGCAGACAATTTTGAAGTACTTCATTTTGGTCAACATATGATCAGCCGTGATTCCAAGAGATTAATGATAAAGAATGCTATTTACCTCCTGTCTGAGAGGTGAGGGGCTAAATATGCAGAATGAGACACACATAGCCATGAAGGGAATTAGTTTTGCTTGACTTATACATATTTGTTACAAGGATTTTTTTTCTTTTCACTTTTTTCTTAATGATTAAAAAAAATTACCTTAATTAAAAAAAAAAGAGTATCTGCTCATGTATTCTCATGCAGTTGCCTTATACTGCTGACTTTTTAATTGAATTTTAATTTTTTAAAATTTTGAATTTAATTTTAAATTTAAATTTAATCTAATTTTAATTTCTACTGCTGAATTCTAATTCTGATTTTTTTTCTTATAGGAGGTTCAAGTTTCTCATAGATAATTTATATATCTGTATCTACATATATATCTCTACATCTATCTATCTATCTATCTATCTATCTATCTATCTATCTATCTATC
>NW_027186492.1:21646844-21656762 GCF_028583685.1 Petaurus breviceps papuanus
ATCTATCTATCTATCTATCTATCTATCTATCTATCTATCTATCTATCTATCTATCTATCTATCATATATGGAAAGACCTACCACAGTAGTCAGAACACTTAAAACCAGAAGAAA
Organism: Petaurus breviceps papuanus; assembly: GCF_028583685.1. Taxonomy (NCBI): domain Eukaryota; kingdom Metazoa; phylum Chordata; class Mammalia; order Diprotodontia; family Petauridae; genus Petaurus; species Petaurus breviceps. Next base: position 21,646,959 of record NW_027186492.1, read on the forward strand.
ACTTCAAATCCCCTTTTCTTAGGTCATCCCATCTGATCTCACTTTTTTTACTTTTGTTCCATTGACTCCTATGGACTACATCACCTTCCTCCTAATTTCTCCCAGGGTTCATGGTTCAGTATCCTCATTCAAATAATCTTTCTATTTTCTCCTCCAAACCTTTACTTTACTAGCACCTTTAAGTTAGCAGACCATTTCTCTGGTTTTCTTTCTTAAACTTTTAGACAGAGTATCTCTATTAGAATCCCAGTGTGCATTTTTTTCCTTTCATTTGTACATTAATTTGAAATATTACTTTAGGCATGTCATTTTCCTTTCTAGACCTCAGTTTCCCTCTCTGTTTGAATGAGAGGGTTGTGCTGCATTTGTTCAATTGCCAAAACTAGTATTTATCATTTATTTTGTTGTCCATACATCCTTCGTGTCTGTTTAATGAGCTCCTTTAGGGCAAGATTATTTTTTAAATTTGCCTAGGCAAAGTCCTCATAGGACAATAGATATTCATTAAAAATTAGTTGAATTGATAAATGCTTTTGAAATCTGTGGTTGGTACTTCTAGTACATGCCACTCTTCTTTGCCTCTTGTCTCTAGAGCCCAAAAGCCTGAAAAAAAAAGTCAGCAAAGACAATTTTTACCTCTCTGTTCCTCAATTTCTTTATCCTTAAAATGAGATAATTGTACTAGATGACTGCTAAGATTCTTTCACATTCTAAATTCTGTGATCCTGTAAGCATTTATTCATAAATATATGCATATTTTTTAGATGTACCAAATTCAATCAGTAAGATATTTATTAAGACCCTTGTTCCGTCACTTTTCAGTTGTATTGAACTCTTTGTGACCCCATTTGGGGTTTTCTTGGCAAAGATAATGGAATGGTGTGCCATTTCCTTATCCAGCTCATTTTACAGATGAGGAAACTGAGGCAAACAGGTTTAAATGACTTTCCCAGGGTCACACAACTAGTAAGTATCTGAGGCCAGATTTGAACTCAAGAAAATTAGTCTTTTTGACTCCAGACCTGGTGTTCTATCCACTGTGTCACCTAACTGCCCTTATTAAGTCCCTACTACTGCCATTGCTAATACTAGCAGTTGATATTTAAATAGTGCTTTAAGGTTTACAAGCAGAATTATGTACATTATCTCATTTGACCCTCAAAATAATACTATGAGGCAGATATAGATATTATTTTCTCATTTTTAGAATAGGAAATAGAGATTTAGAAGTTAAGTGACTTGCCCATGTTCTCCTAGTCCTAGCTAGTAAGCTTAAGAGGTTGCCTCTGAACCAGGTCTCTCTTGTTTCCAAGTTTCACCCAATAGCCCATCCCGGACTCAGTTCTTTGTTGGAAAAACAAACTGCTGTCACCGTGGCCTCTTTAGGAGAAGGGTCATATCCCATTCATTAAAGTTCATGGGCAGTGAAAAAAAATTTTCTTTTTTAATGAGTGTTGGGTGTTAGGATTAAAAGGTCTCATTCATGCACAAGCTGATTAGACCTTTTAGACTTTCTCATTTACTTTGCATTAATTTTATGCAATAATTAGGTATGACTTGGAACCCTACCAAGTGGATATATTTGAGACAAAATAATAAGATCATTAAACAAGCATACTTCCCCACAACCAGATTTTGTTTTTATCCTGTGAAAACTGCTGGACATTTTTGGATCACATATGTGAGAGCCCTTGTGAAGGGACACAAGTAATTTATAGGGATACAGTAATTTAGCCTATGATCTTTTGAGGGGAGGGGGACAGGGCAGACCAAACTCCATTAACTCTAACATGTTATATCTTTGCTACCAGGCAGATTATAGGCTTCTAGGCCTGCCTTCTATATACTAGACAGCTAGGTAGCACATTGAATATAATAGTGAGCCTAGAGTCAGGAAGACCTGAATTCAAATTGGTCTTCAGACACTGTGTGGGCAAGTCACTTAACCCCTGTCTGCCTCAGTTTCCTCTACTGTAAAAAAATATCATAATAGCACCTACTTCCCAGTATTGTTGGGAGGATCAAATGAGATAATAATTATAAAGCATTTAGCACAATGCCAGACACATAATAAAACTATTAGGACCTTAGGACATCAAGGAGCTACTCAGTGAATATTTGTTGAGTGAATGACAGACAAGATTCTGAAAGCCTTTTAAGTGGTTTTGATATGGTTGGAGTTCAGAGACTTAGGGTTTTTTCCACTTTCTTTTTTTTTAATTCAAAGATTGAATATTCACTCTCTTCTTTCTCTGACTTCTGCGCCAGAGCTTGAGAACTGAAATCAAGTAAAAAATCAAAGCAGTCAGTTTTGATGTTTTAAGTGAAAGGATTGATTGTAAAAGCCTATTAATCTGTCTCTTTCCCTTCCAGTTCTCCCAATCCTGGATTCATCTTCAAAAAGCATTATTTCATTAGTGTTACTCCTCCTACATAAATACCTTCAGTGGCTTCTATTTCTTATCAAATAAAATACAAATTCCTTTATTCATAGTGTTCCAGGATTTCCACAATTTGGCCAGGTCCTGGTATATTTCTAGATCTTCCATCTCTCTGTCCAAGGTCAAATTTGAACTCAGGTCCTCCTGACTCCAGGGCTGATGCTCTATTCACTGCTGTACCTGGCCGCCCCTCTCTGCCTTTCATTGGCTGATCCTGGAATGCATTCCATCCTTAACTCTGCCTTTTAGAATCCCTCCCTTCCTGTAAGATGAAACTTGGACATCATCTTATGCCTGTAACCTTTCTTGAACTCCCCAACTGCTAGTTCCTTCTATCCCAATTTTAACTACTTTGCATATATTTGTATTTTTAATTGTGTATTTATTACATACTATACATATATACACATATATAAAGGTGTATGTGTGAATATAAATGTTATATATATATATATATATATATATAATGTGCACTTGTTATCTTACTCATTAGAATGTAAGCACATTGAAAGCAGAGATTGATTCATTCCTTGAGCTTGTATCCTCATTGCCTCCCACAGTGCCTGACAAACATCATGTGCTTAATAAATATTTGATTGATCTCCCAAAGCTCACCTGTCCATGTCTTGTGCTTCAACTAGAATGGCCTCTATATAATTTCTTCTGTATACTCTAAACTTTTCTACCTCTATGCTTTTATTTTTCAATTTATCATTAAAAAATCTGAATTTAATAAACATCAATTAAAAGGAGCATCTCTGTATTCACAATAGAATATGGAGGGCTATACATAAAATTGTGAATCTCTATTATATGCAGCTTGCTTTTCTTTTTAAGTATGTGAAAAATTCAACATGTTATTTTCAAAATTGTCCTGCTTGTCTATGATCCCTTCCCTTTTTTCTTCCCTTTTCCCTTCCCTTCTTCCCCCAAATTCATATCTTCTTCTGTAACTTGAATATGTTACCTCTGTCAGTTTGTATGTTTCATCATTGTTTGCCTGTAATTCTTGTTGGTCAATACATCAAAGAGAGTTATTTAAAGTGTTTTGTCTTTACAATATAGTTGTTATCACATACTGTTCATTTATTTGTACTATTCCCCTTTGAAATCTTAACTCTTCTTAGTGGCTTCTTCAGTACAATATTCCCTGAATGCTATAGTCAAAAATGATGTCATGGATTATCATAATATTTAGAACTAAAAAGAATGTTAGAAATCCTTGGTTTAGAGATTTAGAAGAGGAAAGGACTTTGATGTCACTTCATCTTCATTTTATAGATGAGGAAATTAAAGTCTGTGGAGGTTGTGACCTATTCAGTCATAAAGATAAAATATGTTTTTTTGGTTTTGTTTTGTTTGCTTCTTGGAGGGAGGGGAAATCAGGGCAATTGGGGTTAAGTGACTTGCTCAAGGTCACACAGCTAGTAAATGTTAAATGTAGGCTAGATTTGAACTCAGGTCCTCCTGATTCCAGGGCCAACTCTAGGACCTGTGCTCTATTCACTGCACCACCTAGCTGTCCCCAAAGGTAAAACATTGATCAAGATTTGAACCCAGGCCCTGTGTCTTCAAGTTTCCTACTCTTTTTCTTATACCTTCCTACCTAGTTTAACTCCTTTATTTTACATTTGAGAAAATAGAATTCAAAGTGGTGTGTGTAAGCACAGAACTGGGATTTGAAACCAAGGTCATTGCCTCCAAATCTAGACCTCTTCTTCCTCTGAATTTTTATTATTTTAACTACTTTTGATGCCCATTACCAGTGAAAGAAGAGCTGACAGAACAATATCTGTTTGGTGAAGAAAAAAAAACCCTACTGACATCCAGTTATATAACTTTTGGTTTAAAAAAAAATCTGAAATTGAATATTGGGATAAATGTTGAAGACAAAAAATTATTTGCAGTATTAAGGAAGGGTTAAATTTCCTTATGACACACACAAAATATTTTCAGTTGAATTTTACAATGACTACATTGCCAGAAATTCATCAGCTGCAAGACTTGCAGGTTTAGAAAGAATGAATTAATGATTTGACAGGTAAAACATGGAGGAGAAAAAAGGGGGTATCTTTTAGTGAATCGTTTAGATGGATGTTCATGGTAATTAACTGGAATGTTTGAGGTAAGGCATATTGGGAGGGGGTAGTTCTGTTGTAGTCTAATTTCTTTCTCCTTTAGGTAGAATAGGAAGAACATATCCAGGAACTTGTGTTACTGGCAATATGCATAATAGAAAAAAGCATTTTGCTTCAAAGTCATGAAACCTGGGTTCAAATTTTGACTCTTATGAGCTTGCCTTTCAAGCCCTAGTTCCCTGCTCTGTAAAATGGGTATCATAAGTCTTGCAGAATCCACTTGTAGAGGACTGTTGTGTGAATTTTGTATGTTTGCCTTTTAATTTCTCAATGCTCCAGGTAATAACGTTAGAGCACCTAAGTGTCACAGTAGATAGAATGCTGGTCCTGGAGTCAGGAAGACTCATCTTCCTGACTTCAAATCTGACCTCAGACATTTACTAGCTGTGGGACCCTTGGGCAAGTGTCTTCACCTTGTTGTTTGTCTCAGTTTTCTTATCTGTAAAATGAGCTGGAGAAGGAAATGGCAAAACACTTTATTATCTCTGTCAAGAAAACCCCAAATGGGCTCAGGAAGAGTAGGACAGGACTGAACAACAAGAAAAATGCTGTTAATAAGCTTTCATAACCCTGATGGCTGAGAACCTGGAGTTCTCTATACTGATGAAGTCATAGTTCTGTGGTGGTGTTTTTTTTAAAGTGATTTGTAACCAGAGCAGTATATAAATATGAGTTGTTATTATGGAGAATGAAGATACATGTAAACAAAGAAAGCATTTTTAAAAAATCACAGAATGCTGGAGCTGCAAGGAACCTTTAAATTGAAGTCCTTATTTTACAGATGAGGAACCTGAAAAATAAAGAGTTGAGTGACTTTTCTGAGTTTATATTATTAATCTTTTCTTTTTCCTTTCAAAAACTATGTTGCTCTGGCCTATCTTCTGGGGTTTGTAAATAAATTTATTTAAGAGAACTCTCTTTAGTTATCATAATGGTATATGTCTTAGAAAATTGGGAGGGGAGGTGACAGATGACTTATTTTGTATTTACACATATTCTGTATTGACTTACCATTGTACATATTTTTCCCAGTTGGAATATAAGCTCCCTAAGGTCAAGCACTATTTTCTTTTTTGTCTTCTGTATAGGTAGTACCTAGCAGGGTGGCACATAGTAGGTATCTCACAACCACATGTGGGATTGAGTTGGATTGTCACATCTGGTTAGAAAATCAGTATCTAGGTGACTTTGTACTGGGTTGGAGAGAGGCACTGGAAAAATTTCAAAGTACTGCTTCCTTCCTGAGGGAAATTTCTGTTTTAATGCCTTTTGAACAGTGCGAATAAGTACAAAGCCTCAGAATTTCCATGAGATATTGATAGATCTCAATGTGAAGGCTGACCCTATGTTTTTGAAAGCCATGCTAGTGGAATAGAACCTCTGTTAAGGTACAAAGATTCCCAGTGTGAGTCTCAAGTACAAACTATTGTAAAATATGTGTTGATAAAAGACCAGCCTAGCTAAGTTTGGAGGGCCTTGTCATTTTAAAGTTGGTCATCAGAAAATGAATTTTTTTGGGGGGGAGCATAATCATTTATGAAGATGGGCAGGGTACTAATATTTTTAATTTGCCTCAGTGGAGATGTGGATAAAATAAAGTCAACAATAAGATAGTAATAAATAGTATTATAAATAAAATAGTAGCCACAATCCCATAAAAAAATTTTTTTTTAGGAGAGCTAATGAAATCTTGCTCTACATTAAGCAGGTCTAGGACCAGGGCAAGGGAGGTAATAGTCAAATTATTTTCTGCTTAGTTAGTTTACATCTGGACTCTTGTATTTTGTTCTGGGCAACACAGTTTAGAAAGGGCATTGCTTTAGAGGATGTCTGAGGGCAGACAGGTCAGTCATAGAATCACACAAATTTAGAGCTAGAAAGAATCTCATTCCAACCCCTTCATTTTACAAGGGAGGAAATTGAGGTCCAGAAAGAGTAAGTGACTTGCCATAGGTCACAGAGGAAGAAGTACCAGAAGCAGGATTTGAACATAGATTCCTTGACTTAAGAGCCAGTGCTCTTTCCTTTAGAGGTACCATGCCTTGAGTTAATCATTTGGAGGATCTGGGGATATTTATTGATCAATCAATCGGTAAACATTTATTAAGTACCTACTATGTGCCAGGCACCGTTCTAAGTGCTAGGGGACCCCAAAAGAGGCAAAAGACAGTCCTTAGCCTTCAAAGAGTTTTCAGTTTCCTGGGGGAGACAAGCCAGGTATATAGAGCATAAACAGGAAATAAATGATAGAGGGAAAGCACTAGAATTAGGACGGGTTGAGAAAGGCTTCTTGTGGAAGGTAGGATTTAAGGGAAGCCAGGGAGGTCAATAGTCAGAGCAGAGGAGGGAGGACATTCAAGGCTTGGGAAAAAGCCAGAGACAATGCCTGTAGAGATGGAGTGTTTTCTTTGTGAAATAGGCAGGAGGCCACTGTCACTGGATTAAAGAATATGTACTGGAGAATAAGGTGTAAAAAGACTGGAAAGGTAGGAGGGGGCTAGGTTAAGAAAGGCTTTCAATGCCAAACAGAGCATTTTGTACTTGATCCTGGAGGCAATAGGGAGCCACTAGAGTTTACTGAGTAGGAGGGTAACATGGCCAGACCTATGCTTTAGGAAAATCACTTTATTTTAGAGACAGAACACTGGGACAGAATGTAATAGGTGTCTTTAAATATTTAAAAGACTGATACATGGAAGGAGGACTGGGCTTATTTTGCTTTGCCCTGGGAATTGGTGAAAATTGGGAAGATTCAAAGTTAGGTTTGAGTTGGGAAGACTTCCTAAAATTAGTTTTTCCAAAAAGGAAGGGAGGGAATAAGCATTTCTATAATTCTTACTACACCCCAGGCACTGGGCTAAGCACTTTCCAAGGATTATTTCACATATATTATATCTTCATCATCATAGTATATCCTTATAATAGCTCTGGGCAGTAGGGGCTGTTGGTACTTAACACAGTGACTAGTATATAGTAGGTGCTTAATAAATGTTTGACTGACAAATGAAGAAGTAAGCCCCATGGTGGTAGGGAGGTGGGGAAGAGAATCACTTTCTTTGGAACTAGAATAAATTCTTAGATATGGCTGCTTAATTATCTATTACAATTTACACAGGGTTGACATTAAACATAATAGGCTGTGATCTCAATGTGGAGATACCAATCATAGTTGTTAGTTAACTTAAGAACTTGAAAGAAAGCAGATTTTTAAGAAGCACCTGGTTTATAAATGATTCTGCTACAGAGACCCAAAAATCCACTTAACAGTTTCAAATTTCCTTGTCACAGATTTTCCTTTACTTTCTGAAGAATGTCATCCATGTACTCGTATTAGATATATCACCTAAAAGTTAACAAAAGCAAAAAAGGCATTGTAGGTTTGACTCTTACAGCTTCATTCTCAGAATTGCATTCAGGAAGCACTTATTTTCTATAACAGATTTATTGTTAAAATGACAGGGTATCTTATCAGAAAAAAATTGAGTATCACTGTTTTCTTTTGAGCAACTGGAAAAGAAGGTGAAGGTTTCTGTACAAGTTTCTAGCTCATGAAGTACTTTGTCCCAAACAATCCTGTGAGGTAGTACAATTGACATGGTCCTCATTTTACAGATGGGGAAGCTGAGGTTGTTTAAGTGACTCATCCATAGTCACTTTGCATTGGGACAATTCCTAGATCTCCTGACTCCAAATGTGTACTGTTTCTTCCTTTTATACCATATTATGACTGTGTCTTATTCAGTGTTCAATTTTTCCTAAACCTGTATGGGATTTTCTTGGCAAAGATACTGGAGTGGTTTGCCATTTCCTTCTCCAGTGGATTAGACATAGGTTAAGTGATTTACCCAGGGTCATACACCTAATGAGTATCTTCAGCCAGATTTGAACTCAGCTCTTTCTGACTCCAGGCCCAGAACTCTAGATACTGAGCCACATAGCTGCGTATCATATCCACAAATACTCATGTAGTTTTTTTCCCTTGATTTTCTTTGAAGAGAGTAGTTAAGTATGCAGTTCTTTTCTGTGTTCAAGTCCTACAAGAGGAATAGTATCTGTCTTCTTATTCAAGAAAGGTAGAGCTGGGCTTTGGGGCATATACTGGAAGAAGTGATCCTATCCCTATAAAGTAATACATTCAATGTGACTTTGCTTTTACTAAGAACATCAAAACTGACAGATAATTATTCACCTTATTGCACTACTTGGAAATCTCTGTAGGTAGCAGTGGTTTTATTAGGTATGTTTCCTCCCATTTTTCCAGATGATGAAAACAGAGGCAACATTGAATTTTCCAAGCTTAAGTAAGGCTTCACATCCTTTGGGATCCACATTTGATACCCATTGGAGTGCACTTGTCTTTAGTGCATACTTTCAGCCTGCTTCAGAAAGGTCTTTCAGATCCTTATGATTTTTACCAGACTTTCTCAAGATTAAAGAAAGGCAGGGTGGTATAGTAGTTAAAGATCTAGCCATAGTGCCTAGAAGACCTGTGTTCAAGTCCTGCTCCTGACAGACTGGTTTAACCATGTGACTCTGGGCAAGTCTCTTAACATCTCAGTATCCTCTATAATTTTCTAAGAAAGAAAGAATGCTGACAAGGTCTTGCTGACCTGCGTTGATGGAGGGAGTTAGCATGTGTATACTTCCCCATACTAATGAAAACACAGGGCCTATCCCTGATCTCTTGTGTCATTGATTCTGCAAGACTCCTTCCTGAGCTCTGTAATTTGAAGCATGAAAGCAGGGTAATTTTGGCTCAGTATTGTTTTATTTTTAAGACTCCTGCTACAAGTTCATCAGGCCCTAAACCATTGGGTCTGCCCTTATTGACACTGCTGCCCAAACCACACCCTAAAAACATGAAGATTTTTTAAAGGGCACATTTAAGGAATTTCCATTTTCAAATAGTTGTTAGTACATCTTTTCTCCCCTCCCCCTCCCCTAGCTCTTCCTATTTGAAGTGCTGTGTTTCATTTGCTATTTATACCAACATTTGTCCCTTTGTAGTGGCTTTTGGCTAAAATGTTTGTATGGTAAAGGAAGCATGCTCAGAAGCAGAGTTTGGTACCTTCTTTCTAAATCATGTTATGAAGCATGACCTGAAGGAAAAAGGGAAAAAGTATAAAAAGCATTCTGTTTAGAGTAACATGAAAAAAAAATGGGGTCAGTGCCTTGAAACTGCGAGGGATGGGAGTGGAGGATGGAGAGAGAGAGAGAGAGAGAGA